>NC_091122.1:168819454-169111954 GCF_040183065.1 Periplaneta americana | reverse complement strand
GTCCGCTTCAGCAGGTTTCAGCCTACTCCTCCCATGCAAATGAACCGCTAACAAGATGACCAGCAATTGAGTCGAAGACCAGGAACTGCTTCCTCGTCTATGCACGCGCCTGCTATCTAGTCCACTCCTGTTTGTCTGAGCAGCGTCATCAAGGAAAGTTCTGTATTAAATATATATTTCCTAAGTGAAACTTCTATTCAGTTTTTATTTGGCAAAATACAATTAAAAATTTAACCAGGGAAGCTTGGTTGCCTAGTTACCTGTGAAAATAGTAATATACGTTACAAGAGCGGTATGTTGACGTTTTCATGGTCGAGGAAAAGATTGAAAAAGCGAAACGTAGTTGAGTTTTTTTAATTTCCGAGAACATGAAAACAAACATACCGCTCGTGCATCGTACATTATTTTGTGCGAAGATCGTTTATTACATACCTGAAAGACGAATTACTAATTAGTTGCAATGAAATCTCCATGTTGGTTTCTGTTTAATGACGGCAACTTCGGAGCACCAAAATATCTTTCTTAACATTGTTGCTATAAAATGTTTTCTGTGTTTACTATACTCCAGCAGGCCGTGATAAACGTCTGTTTTTTTTTTCCCCCAGTCTATAAATGCGAACTTAAAACAAACGGTAAGGTTATGTAATGATTTATTTTTCATTTTAATATTTTAACAATATTATTTATATAACATATTGCAGTAATAACATCGGCATCTGGAATCTTATTGATTTTTTCACGGCTTCCTTAATGTTACTTGTATCAGGAATGCAATAAGTTTCGTGGAGTAGTAGACTTTACTTAATTTTTGCAAATATTTAAAAACAATAATTAACATTGCAATTTAGGTGAAATTGCAGTGGTAAGTTTCCAATTTATAATTATTACTATGTTAAACGTCTCTAAAAATAATATGTTAAAAGCCTAAAGCAGTAAAATGAATGTCGCGCTTAAGCGGTAAGAAGAGGGAAATTGTTATGTGTGTTACGTTGGGAATACTGAATGTGGTATTTCACACTTACCGCGTATTGGTTGTGTGTGGAAAACAAGCAAATACGCACGATCTCGCACAAACGTTATGTATTGTATTTGTATAGGATCACCAGATACTCTTGAGTGAAAAATAGGACACCTAGTTCAAAAGTAGAACACTAAAACATATTTTGTAGATGTTCTATTCCATTAGGTCATTTGTAGATTAAAAAGTAAAAATTAAGCTGCAAAATTTTTATTACTCGTTAATTTGCGTAGACATACAGGTTGATTCACGAGGATTTACCGTCACTTACGAAGCTTATTTCCGAAGACATTCTGAGTAAAAAATGTCATATAAACATTTGTCCTAATCGCAATATTTTCAAAGTTACAGTAATATGAAGTTGTTAGTAAAATACCTTTTTTCTTTTGTTTTACGGGTAAAAAATATTACAAATAGAGAATGAACTATTCAGAAGTGTAATTTCTTTAATTGGCTAGTGTTCTGAAGCTAAAAATGTGTTGTTAATTGCTTTGTACAGATTTTATTTTTCAATTTTTAACTAAAAATGACATGATTGTTACACACTTATCACAAGAATGGTTACAAATCATACGACATTAGGAACTTGATTCTTTACAGTTTAGTCCACACCTGTGGAGTAACGGTCAGCGCGTCTGGCTGCGAAGCCAGGTGGCCCGGGTTCGAATCCTGGTAGGGACAAGTTACCTGGTTGAGGTTTTTTCCGGGGCCTTCCCTCAACCCAATACGAGCAAGTGCTGGGTGGCTTTCGGTGCTGGACCCCGGACTCATTTCGCCGGCATTATCACCTTCATTTCATTCAGACGCTGAATAACCTAGATGTTGATACAGCGCCGTAAAATAACCAAGTAAAATAAAAAAAATATAAAAAATTACAGTTTATTATGCATCCTAATGTACAATAAATAGTTGCAAAAAAAACCGGACCGACCCTTTTAGCTGATTTCAGAGCCTTGTTCACTCCAGAGCACGATAGACTGGTAACTAAGATTTTCGTGGTTCGAATCCTGCTTGGGAAGGAAACTTTTTTTTTCTTCCTTATTCAAATTTATTCCCAATACTTTTCGATTGCTGGTAAAATTCATATTCTGGGAATAGTAAGTTAATTAAGTAGTAAAATATCGCTGCAATCAAACACAAGACCGCAGGTCAAAAGCAACAAAAAGCGTACATTAAGCGTAAGCGATCTGAAAAATTTTACTGCCTATCCTAAAAATAGAATAAAATCTATAATAGCATTTAATTATGTGCGAGACTCTATTGCCCAGAAGTGACTTTTGATCATCCTGTACCCCACATAAGTCAACAAAATGCTGATTTTACGCGCAACTGTACACGTCTATTTGAAGACAAATTTCATGCATATCATTGAACAAAGACGGATAATATTCTGACGCAAGATCTTTTGAATTCATTGACATCAATCTTTTCGCGCTCGCTCTAACAGATTTATTTGCTGTAATAACTACTACACGATCAAATGCAATATTTATTTTAGACACAGATTGTGTATTCAGGTTAACAATAAAACATAAAATTATTTACATCCAAACTTTTGCTTATGCAAGTTTATTACCGACATTGAACCGTTTGTTATTTATACTCCGAAATTCCCTCTCCTCTCGGAGTCACATTCAATACAATTTCTTTGAATTAACCGTTAACGTCAATTTGCTTGGAGTGAGAATGAAATATTTACATATAGCTAAATTTTTTTCTGTATCTATTTACATTTATTTAATAACTAGCTGTACCCGTGCTCTCCGCTGCACTTATAAGAAATAAATATTAAGTAATTACATATTTAAAATAGAACATTGGGACCAGGGAGCATTCGTGTTTGATAGAAGAATAAATCGTTTAATATGCTACTTAATTTAAATTCTATTTAAATAATTAAAATGCTATCATTTTGGTTCAGAGACCATTCATTTGGTGCAAAGATAATTAGTTTAACGTTTTTCTAAATTAGTCTTGAATGCATCCTTTAATAAATCACTCCAAATTAATAGAGTTGTGTACGAAGATCATTTTTATGTTAACCTTACTGTGCATCTTTTTTTGTTTAAGTTTATTTTATTCACGCCTTAACATCTGTGGTCATGTCCCGTGTTTAGAATGTTTGGGTATATCAGCAGGCCGTTTTTGAACAACGACACTATAATCTGAAGCGGCGGTGGAAATGTGTTGTATTGTTATTTTAAAACTCTAGTATATCCTTAAATATCAGTCCTATCAAAATTTTGCCTGGGATAAAACTTATCGAAAATCATTTTTAAAGAAACTTTTGTTATGTAATATTTTTCACAAAAATCAATAATAAGCGAGATATTTCGGTTTATTTAATTCGGGCCCCCTTATAACTCCCCTTTTAAATAAAGTATTTTGAATGCCATATAGCCTAAAATCTACGTTACAACGAACTTTATTTATATTCCAATTTTCATCGAAATGCGTTCAGCCATTATGGCGTGAAAAAGGTAACAAACATCCAGACAGACAGATAGATTTAAATATCAGTCCTATCAAAATTTTGCCTGGAATAAAACTTATCGGAAATAATTTTTAAAGAAACTTTTGTTATGTAACATTGTTCACAAAAATCAATAATAGCCGAGGTATTTCGGTTCATTTAATTCAGGCCCCCTTATAACCCTCATTTTAAATAAAGTATTTTGAATGCCATTTAGCCTAAAATCTAAGTTACAACGAACTTAATTTATATTCCAATTTTCATCGAAATCCGTTCAGCCATTATCGCGTGAAAAGGTAACAAACATCCAGACAGACAGACAGACAGACAGACATACAAACAAAAATTTCAAAAAAGCGATTTTCGGTTTCAGGATGATTAATTATGCATGTTAACACCAATTATTTTTGAAAAAGCGAAAATTACCAGAAAAATTTCGCTTACAGATTTATTATTATTATAGATAACATATAACATATAAAACTGTTACATGAACGTACCCCAAAAGAGCAAAGCTCGTCTTCAAGAGCTAAATTAAATTAAATTAAATTAAATTAATATAATTATATCAAATAAAGTAAAATAAATAGGATAAATTAAAAAATCAAAATGTAAAATAATTTAAAATACACTAAATTAAGATAAAAAGAAATAAATTGAATGAGAATAAAATAAATTAAATTAATTTAAGTAAAATAAAATAAAACGAAATATAAAATTAAATTAAATATAATTATATAAAATAAAGAAAAATAAATACAATGAAAGTCCACACCTGTGGAGTAACGGTCAGCGCGTCTGGCCGCAAAACCAGATGGCCCGGGTTCGAATCCCGGTCGGGGCAAGTTACCTGGTTGAGGTTTTTTCCGGGTTTTTCCCTCAACCCAATACGAGCAAATGCTGGGTAACTTTCGGTGCTGGACCCCGGACTCATTTCACCGGCATTATCACCTTCATTTCATTCAGACGCTAAATAACCTAGATGTTGATACAGCGTCGTAAAATAACCCAATAAAAAATACAATGAAATATTAAAAATCAAAATATAAAATAATTTAATATACACTAAATTTAAAAAAATAAGCTAAATGAGAATAGACTAAATTAAATTGATTTAAGTAAAACAAAATAAAACATAATTAGATTAATTAAAATTAAAATTAATTGAATTAAAAATAAGTAATAAAAATGAAATAAATTATATTGAATTAAATTTGAAATAAAATAAATTAAAATCAAATAAATTGAATTAAATTAAAATGTAATAAATTATATTAAACTGCCTCATTTAGAATTCGCAAGTTTATCTTCTGTACATTTCTTCCTATCTAGCTAGTTCTTTTGCTACTAAAGTTACCCCTCCTGTTCTATATAGACTTGTAACATTCCAAGTACCAAATCTCAAAACCTTATTCTTTTGCTGTGATCGTGCCAGAGAATCAGTCCCATTCCGAGGCTTATTTAGAGGTTTCGTAAAAGCTGTTTTTTACGGCGATAGGTTGTTAGCCCTTCGCCCAGCCCCCAAGCTGGAGGACCACCCCTCATCGGCTGTCCGCGACTGCTTATTGAATATATTCACAGCTACCCTCCATATCTGGAGGCCATCTCCTCGATCCGCAACCTGAGGACGCGCCATGCCGTGGTGATAGGGACCCACTTTGAGAGAGGAACATATGTTAAGGGTGTTTGAGAATAAGGTGCTTAGGAAAATATTTGGGGCTAAGAGGGATGAAGTTACAGGAGAATGGAGAAAGTCACACAACACAGAACTGCACGCAATGTATTCTTCACCTGACATAATTAGAAACATTAAATCCAGACGTTTGAGATGGACAGGGCATGTAGCACATATGGGCGAATCCAGAAATGCATATAGAGTGTTAGTTGGGAGGCCGGAGGGAAAAAGACCTTTAAGGAGGCCAAGACGTAGATGGGAAGATAATATTAAAATGGATTTGAGGGAGGTGGGATATGATGACAGAGACTGGATTAATCTTGCTCAGGATAGGGACCAATGGCGGGCTTATGCGAGGGCGGCAATGAACCTCCGGGTAACTTAAAAGCCAGTAAGTAAGTATGTATACTGCTCACAGCTGAGATTTGACTTTTAAGTTCAATTTTACAGACTCAAATTTGGAAGCGGAATTTTATGATTTACATGAATTGAAAATATTTTGTTACAGGCCCCAGACCGTCGCACGGTCGACCTATTTGGTTTCTATAATCTGGAGCGAAAACTAAGAGCAGAAACTCGCCCGCCTACCGGCTTCAAGAACTGTTGTATCTCCCACCGTTTGGCATAACTCAGTGCCTACAGTTTTCGTATGTTCACTCCTACATATTGTGACTTCTTCTCCTGGGTTATTGCACGCAGGGTCACAGGTTCGCTGTCTCCCACATACTGTCTTGCTAATAATACTACTGGAATTCGCTTATTATATAGTCCGCGTACGAAATTACTACGGCACTGGTAAAGTTCTGCAATCAGATGTCTATTATATTCACCGTGCCTCATGAAAAAGTATCTTTTCTTTCGGTACATGTAGCATTATTTTCTCCTCATAAATGTAATATCCAGAGGCTTGAATTTATCATTATCTTGTTTAGAACGCATTTCGTTAAGTACCTTATTTTCGTAATGCCGGATGTATATAATCATAACTTGAAACGAGTTGTGTATGAGGAGTAATGTACACTTGAGGTCTTTGGTTATTTAGCGGATTGTGCACGAAGTAAGAATTATGTCCAATAACAGCATTCATATCTGTACGAAACAAATGACTGATGGATTACCCACCGTAATTGACTTCACCTAACAGCAAGAAGATGCCGAAGTGAATGTATGTGAAGATACGGAATAAATATGGCAATATGATTTCTAAAATTCTGACAGCTGATGATTAACATTTATCATCCGCGTGTGACCGACTTAAAACAAATCTGTAAAACTGAATGTCTTGAATTATGAGGAAGGTTGTGATTGATGTCTGTTCCACAGATAGCTATAATAATTATTTAAAATTGTATTTACGCTTTTGGAATTATTCTTTCCTCGCTTTATATGACCTTCTAAGTTCTTCATAATTAGCAATATTGTAAATTTAACCCTTAAATTGACAAAACTTCATTTCTCACACTAGTTTATTAAATCTTGTCGGACTGTAAAGAAAACAACTATCGGAATGTCCATATTTCCATGTCCACTCAACCATCTGAAGTGAACGAAGAGAAAAAGAAAATCTACGAGTCCATGATTCAGTACCTATCAGCGAAATACAACACTGAAAAAATCGCAGTTACCGGTCTCTTCTTCGAAGCGAGAGGCACCATCCCGAAAGACTTTGTAAAGTGGAGTGAAAAATACAAGCTGACGAGAGATCAAGATGCCATCGTCACCACCTTTATACAATTTTCTGTAGCGATATTTCGTCAGCATCTTTATGGTGTACATTCAATTTAAATTATACTTGGTTCTATTTTTTGTTATGTCTTAATCACTTTTGTCTGAAATCTGTTTATATAATTTTTCATTTTAAATTTTATTGTGAGCTATTCTGTGTCGCAGGATCAGACTAATAAATAATAAATAATATTGTGAAATTTTAATTGTCCTACCAATTTTTTTCTATTGTTCTATTAAAATTATAGCGTATAGCCTATTAACCTGTTGTATCCTATAGAATACTTTGTCAGGAATCTTCTATGACACATCAATAAATTTAAGAATGCAGTTATATTGTCAGACTCCAAAGCAGCTATTCTATCAATCGTCTCTAAACACACACCTTCATCTCAAACAGCAGAAATAACTAAAATGCTCTCTCAATTAATATCACTCAATAAAAGAATTGTATTCCAATGGATACCATCCCATTGTGGAATCCTGGGAAACGAGAATGCGGATGCTTTAGCAAAGAAGGGCAGCACTGCTGCTTACAGACCTGTTACTAAATCTACGTATTACTCTGTGAAACGATTCATTAAATCTACATACTTAGACTTCAACAAACAAAATCTGATAATAGAATCTCAAGGGAAAAAGTGGAACTCTTTGCATCATAATCCATAGTTAATTCCCGATTTACCACGAAAATCGTCTGTAGCTGCATTTAGATTGGCAACAGGCCATAATTGTTTGGCCAAACACCTGAATAGAATTGGAATATATCAGTCCCCTAACTGCCCATTGTGCAACTCAAATCAAGAAATGGATTCGGAACACCTCAAAATCTGTGCTTCATTGGCTGACCATGATAATATCTTTGAAAAATATTGGAGTGCAAGAGGTCAAATGACTTTATTGTCAAGCCCCTGGCGTTAGAAAACAACAACTACTTTGTCAATTTAAGGATTAACAATGAATTTACACTTCGGAAGTATTTCAATTATTGAAGTAATTTTATCACTGATAGTAGGTGTCTGATTTTATGATTATTTTACCCTGATTTCGCTGATTAAAATGGTTTGATTTCCGTGAATATTGCGTAAAAAGTAATTCCGCGTATATTTGACACCATAAAGAAATTAAAAAAAATAATATGAATAACATTCTTTCCTGAATAATTATTGAAACAATCCCTTTGAAACTAACCGTTTTTTTTTTTGTTCGCTAATAATGGTGGGTACTTGACTTATTATTCATCCTTATAAAGCCAGTTGTGTAGACCAATTTACCGACAGAGTCTTTGCAGAGGTTGCGCCATAGGAGGCTGGTCTACACTACACCCGCGGTGAGATAAGACGAGATTTGTTGGGATGCAACAGGGGAATCGGAGCTCCTGGGTAAAACCCCTGTGTTACCTGGACCATGGGTTTGCCCAATATAAGCTATAAATCGGGAGTACGCCAAGGATAATAATAATAATAATAATAATAATAATAATAATAATGATTTATTTAACCTGCAGAGTTAAGGCCATACGGCCTTCCCTTCCACTCAACCAGGATCAAATCAGACACAGAAAAATACATACCGGTATACAAATATTAACAAAATAATAATAATAATAATAATAATAATAATAATAATAAAAATAATAATAATAATAATAAAAATAATAAAGTAAAATAGAGATTGAATACATAGGCCTATACACAATCAGTATTAACTAAAATAATAATAATAATAATAATAGTAATAATAATAATAATAATAATAATAATAATAATAATAATAGAAAAATATATATAATAAAAAAGAGACTGAATATATAATCACCAGGGAAAGGATTTATATGTAAATACATATTTACTTATAAAGCTAATATAATTTATATTTTGCATTATCTTTATGTTTCACAATGTGTAGGGTTGAAAAATCCTACTTTTATTTTCCATATTTTTCCATATTTTAGAGTTTAGTACATATTTTCGTTAATTTCCATATATTTTCCATATTTCATATAAAACAGTCCATATTATATTAGGTTTAACAATAAAACAAAACAAAATTCCATTAACTTTTAAAAATACATTTCAACAATAGAGATTTAAACACATGTTCAGTAATCCCTTTAACATCAGAGTTATTTGAAAATTAGCAGTCCTATCAACAATGGGAAAGTAAGTTACAAAACTGTATTAATTTAATTTAAAATTTTTAACAGACTTCAGTTGTGCAGCTCAACAGTTAAATGCCAGTCAGAGTACACATAGGTTCAGTTTTGTAAATCATACTATAAAGACGGTAAATATGCCAAAAGTACGTCATTCAGTCAATTTAAAATCAAAACTAACAAGTTACATTTCAGAATTTAAAGAAGATGGTTTATCAACTGACAATAAAATATTATTTTGTAATTTGTGTCAGTGTGCAGTATCATCTACACAAAAGTTCCTGGTTCAACAACACATTACAACTAGTAAACACCAGGCCAACAAACAACTAAATTCCAAGCAGAGACAATTGTTTTTAACACAACCAACAACATCGAATGTAAGATCTGAGTTTAACATCGACCTGTGCCGTTCTCTCATCTCTGCTGATATTCCTCTCTACAAACTAAAGAATAAGGTCTTCAGGGAATTCCTTGAAAAATATACTCAACATACAATCCCGGATGAGTCAACACTTAGGAAGACGTATGCTCCATCCATCTACGATGAGACAATACAGAAGATAAGAGATGAAATTAAAGATAGTTCAATTTGGGTTTCCATTGATGAGACTCCCGACAAAGAAGGTAGACTTGTTGATAATGTAGTTATCGGTTTGTTAAGTGAACAATATTCTGAACGAATTCTTTTACATTGTGATGTTCTAGAAAAGTGCAATAACAAAACTATAGTTAAACTGTTCAACGAAGCTATGGGTATCCTGTGGCCAAAGGGTATTATGTACGATAATGTGTTATTCTTTATTAGCGATGCTGCCCCTTATATGGTCAAAGCTGGACAAGCATTATCTGTTGTATATCCTAAATTGACTCATTTTACTTGTGTGGCGCATGCATTTCATCGTGTGGCAGAAGTGGTCAGAGACAATTTCCCTAAAGTAGATTTGGATTTGTTGATTTCATCAGTGAAAAAAGTATTTCTCAAAGCTCCCAGTAGAGTTAACGTGTTGAAAGAAATGTACCCTGAAATTCCATTGCCACCAAAGCCAATTTTAACTAGATGGGGTACATGGCTAGAAGCAGTTGAATATTATGCCGAACATATAGACTCTATTAACAATGTTCTCCTTGCATTGGACTCTGAAGATGCAGTCTCAATTGATACTGCGAAAACAGTTACCTGTGACATAAGTGTGAAGAATGACTTAGCTCACATTCAGCATACATTTTCATGCATCATAAAAACGCTCAAAAGTCTCCAAAATAGGCACCTTTCACTATCTGAAAGTTTTGAAATTATAAATAGTACTGTGGAACAACTGAATCGTGGTAGAGGTAAAGTTGCAGATGCAGTAAGAGCTAAGGTGGACACTGTACTTTCAAAAAACCCTGGATATGAAGAACTACAAAAGGTTGTTGCTGTGATGAGTGGTGAATCAACAGTGAAGATTAACTTGGACTTATCCCCAGCAGACATTGTGAAATTGAATTATGTACCAGTTACTTCTTGTGACGTCGAACGCTCTTTTAGTCAGTATAAATCTATCCTCAGAGACAATAGAAGAAGATTCACTTTTCAGCACTTGAAAGAAATGTTTGTAACCTATTGTTATGGTAACAGACAATAAAAATTGTGTTTTGTTGAAACTACATTGGAAGATAAGGTACGTCCATTATATTTTTTGTTTAGTTTGATTAAAATGTACCAATATTTAACGTACATAGTCATTTTTTTATAATTTTAAGTCCATATTTAATTCCATATTTTAGTAAAAATCCATATTTAATTCCATATTTTGGTAAAAATAACTACATATATATTTACATATTTCATATATTTTTAGTCCATATAAATCCGTTCCCTGATAATCACAAACAGGAAAATACATTCTAGTATACAAGTATTAACTTAAAAAGAATTAGGCCTAATACATATGAATATAATCTCACAACTATAACCTAAGCTGTTGATAAAGCGTCGTAAAATAACCTACTAAAATAAAAATAAATAAATAATCTCACAACTAAAGGAATAACACGGGTTACATTGAGACAATGACAATTACCTAGATATTAGTGGTAATGGAAAAATAAAGTAATGACTGTATAAAATAATAATAATAATAATAATAATAATAATAATAATAATAATAATAATAATAATAGAAAAATATATATAAGTTAATAAAAAAGGAGACTGAATACATAATCACAAACAGGAAAATACATTCTAGTATACAAGTATAAACTTAAAAAAAAAATAATTAGGTCTAATACATATGAATATAACCTCACAACTAAAGGAATAACACGGGTTACATTGAGACAATGACAATTACCTAGATATTAGTGTTAATGGAAAAATAAAGTAATGACTGTATAAAATAATAATAATAATAATAATAATAATAATAATAATAATAAATAAAAATTATACCTAAAAACTAATTACATACACACATGCATACATACATACATACATACATACATACATACATACATACATACATACATACATACATACATACATACATACATACATACGGCGTTTAAAGAAAATATATCTGACCTACGATTTTATGATCATATATAAGCGAACTTTCTAAGCATGGGATAAGTCAGAACCAAAGATATAAAAAAAATTGAACTTTGAATGAGTTCCGCTAGTTCTCGATATGTGGCACCATTATTAGGGCGGTTAAGAATGTGTCGGGGAAAATAATGATCTAGATTAAGCATAAATTTTTCCCCAATTGACATACCTTTTTGTTACATCCTGTATATTCTCGTTTGTTTTTTTGGTCTTGCCATATGTACTGAACTTCTCTTATATCTTTAACATCAGCAGTATTTAAAATAAGTTGGGGTGAAATATTGGATGCAGTACGGGTTTCCAATGCTGATATAGGAAGGACTTGGGTCTTCGGATCCTGGGACTTATCAGGTACTCGTGTAAGGATCGTACTTGACTCTGTCAGGACTGAGACAGGATGGCCCACCTTTCATAATTGGATTCACAAATGCAACCCGTATCACCTGTCGAAGTTGAGATAATCGTCTTATGTAGGGCCTGTAGTGCGCACAATAGACCAAATCAAGCCTTTGTGCAAGGATCCGTCCCGGGTTCGTTTCTCGTAAAGCTAAACCATACTTTCATTTCAGATAAAGGAATTGGTTTACATTATATAAAATAAATTAAATAATGACTATTTAATAACATTTTTTTTTATTTCTAACATCGTAATTATAGCCTATTAATAGTATAACGCATGTTTAATTATAGCATTTTTTTATCCTTGCATAATTTATTATTATTATTATTATTATTATTATTATTATTATTATTATTATTATTACTTACTGGCTTTTAAGGAACCCGGAGGTTCATTGCCGCCCTCACATAAGCCCGCCATTGGTCCCTATCCTGAGCAAGATTAATCCATTCTCTATCATCATATCCCACCTCCCTCAAATCCATTTTAATATTATCTTCCCATCTACGTCTCGGCCTCCCTAAAGGTCTTTTTCCCTCCGGCCTCCCAACTAACACTCTGTATGCATTTCTGGATTCGCCCATACGTGCTACATGCCCTGCCCATCTCAAACGTCTGGATTTAATGTTCCTAATTATGTCGGGTGAAGAATTCAATGCGTGCAGTTCTGTGTTGTGTAACTTTCTCCATTCTCCTGTAACTTCATTCCTCTTAGCCCCAAATATTTTCCTAAGCACCTTATTCTCAAAAACCTTTAACCTATGGTCCTCTCTCAAAGTGAGAGTCCAAGTTTCACAACCATAAAGAACAACTGGTAATAAAACTGTTTTATAAATTCTAACTTTCAGATTTTTTGACAGCAGACTGGATGATAAAAACTTCATTATTATTATTATTATTATTATTATTATTATTATTATTATTATTATTATTTTGTTGCAGGCACACCGGTGGCCATGTGTGGCAGGGCAGCAACAACGTGCCCGCTGGAGGAAGCCATCTCATAGCCCCTCACGTCCACCCCCACAACCTCCACCGCCAACATCACGACGTCGTCTGAGGACATCCACACACTCTCGGTATAGGTACGAAATAAGAACCACCTAAATATGGCCTTACATGAAGCTGTTAGGGAATATGATTCTAGATTTGTTTTTGTCTGTAGTACAAAACGATTGTCATTTCTTCTGTATTAAATAAATAGAGTAACGGCCAATTTCACCAACATGTTGCTGAAACTTCTTTAACTAAAGATAATTTAATATTAACCCACACAATCCTTGATGTTTATACCTTGACCAAAACTACTTCCGACTTGACAGTTTACAGAGAAGGGGGAGCAGTGTTGTCATGTTGCCCATCTTTCGTGTAAGCGAGCGCGCTGCCGATAGAGTGCAGTAATGAACGGCTGACATGAACGTATACATTTCTAACCAATTTGTTGAACACTAGGCATTAAAATTGGTGTACATTATTACTTTTATTAGTCTATTATTATTATTGTTATTATCATTATTATTATTATTATTATTATTATTATTATTATTATTATTATTATTCAATGTAATACCGTTAGAAAAGCTTCGAAAGGATTGTAAACTGTAAAAACAGGTTTAAATTTAATACGAAGCCTTTACTTTTATGAGTGTCGGTATTCTTCAATGTAATGTTGTTAGAAAGACGTTGAAAAAATAGTAAACTAAAAAATATTTATGATTAAAATCTCCACGGCCTTTTTCTTTTCCAATATCGATAACAGTGCCCTTATTAATATTAACACAAGCAGCAGTTCTAATTACGACTTGCGCCAAAGGTAAAAGAGGCTTGACTCTTTAACGAGGCACCTTGTACAATATTCTTTGTTCTCCGCCTGCCTTTCCTTCCTTCCGATATTGCTGTTTAGAAACTCTCGCAGAAACTGGAAAACGCACACTAGCCACACACTCCACCAATGACAACGAAGATAATACGTGTAATATAATTTAAACACAATAATTATCGATACACTAAAACAATAATACAACTAAATAATATTTTTAATTCACACAAAGCACGCGTTAACCAGCCAACTCAAGTCATTCCGGGCACTGCATTCACCGCTAGGCCGTGGTATTCACGTACAGCTTGTAAACATAGACACGGCAACACCGTCCTGTTACCATGGTTACGCGTCTCTCGTGATTGATTGATTTGAATGGTTGCCATGGTAACATGCTAAAGGCGCCATTTGTCAGGTCGGAAGTTGTTTTGGACAGACCATAGTAAACTGTCCGAAGACAGAACCTCACAAGTGATACCAACATGGCTCCACTTACTGTATGAGGCAACTAGGTCAGGAGATAATGGGGTAGGATGGCCAGTTCCTATTCCCTTACACAATCCTTATACTTGCTTTTTTTTTTATTTTTATATACAAAGGTGTCGTTTTGTATGGGGAGGGCATAGTTGCGCCCCACGGTCAGATAAGATGGAGCAGATAAAAAAGGGTCCCTGTTTTGTGGACATAGTTGCGCCCCGTTCCCATCAGGTAGAGAAAGGAGCATGGCATAGTTGCGCCCCGATGAAATAGGTAGAGAAAAAGACACTACGGAAACTCGAGCCTCATAATCAACCAACCTTATTGATTTCTTATTCGATTTAATATTTATTAAAATGAACGCAATGAAGTTGGCACTATTTTATTAACTGTTTTAATCACTGTTTATACAGTGATTATCAATAGCCTACCGTTAAAATGAACACCATGAAGTTGGCAGTACTTTATTAACTGACATATTCAAATAAGTGAGCCGTTGGAATATGGGGCCTTAGCAGTCTTGACATTTTATTAGTGATTTTCACACCGTCTGTGGCGTATAGTGAGGTTAATTTAAAATGAATGTTAAGTTTAGTGAAAAGGGTAAAGAGTTAATAATTCACAATGGTTATAAGCAGGGAACGGATTTATATGGACTAAAAATATATGAAATATGTAAATATATATGTAGTTATTTTTACCAAAATATGGAATTAAATATGGATTTTTACCAAAATATGGAATTAAATATGGACTTAAAATTATAAAAAAATGACTATGTACGTTAAATATTGGTACATTTTAATCAAACTAAACAAAAAATATAATGGACGTACCTTATCTTCCAATGTAGTTTCAACAAAACACAATTTTTATTGTCTGTTACCATAACAATAGGTTACAAACATTTCTTTCAAGTGCTGAAAAGTGAATCTTCTTCTATTGTCTCTGAGGATAGATTTATACTGACTAAAAGAGCGTTCGACGTCACAAGAAGTAACTGGTACATAATTCAATTTCACAATGTCTGCTGGGGATAAGTCCAAGTTAATCTTCACTGTTGATTCACCACTCATCACAGCAACAACCTTTTGTAGTTCTTCATATCCAGGGTTTTTTGAAAGTACAGTGTCCACCTTAGCTCTTACTGCATCTGCAACTTTACCTCTACCACGATTCAGTTGTTCCACAGTACTATTTATAATTTCAAAACTTTCAGATAGTGAAAGGTGCCTATTTTGGAGACTTTTGAGCGTTTTTATGATGCATGAAAATGTATGCTGAATGTGAGCTAAGTCATTCTTCACACTTATGTCACAGGTAACTGTTTTCGCAGTATCAATTGAGACTGCATCTTCAGAGTCCAATGCAAGGAGAACATTGTTAATAGAGTCTATATGTTCGGCATAATATTCAACTGCTTCTAGCCATGTACCCCATCTAGTTAAAATTGGCTTTGGTGGCAATGGAATTTCAGGGTACATTTCTTTCAACACGTTAACTCTACTGGGAGCTTTGAGAAATACTTTTTTCACTGATGAAATCAACAAATCCAAATCTACTTTAGGGAAATTGTCTCTGACCACTTCTGCCACACGATGAAATGCATGCGCCACACAAGTAAAATGAGTCAATTTAGGATATACAACAGATAATGCTTGTCCAGCTTTGACCATATAAGGGGCAGCATCGCTAATAAAGAATAACACATTATCGTACATAATACCCTTTGGCCACAGGATACCCATAGCTTCGTTGAACAGTTTAACTATAGTTTTGTTATTGCACTTTTCTAGAACATCACAATGTAAAAGAATTCGTTCAGAATATTGTTCACTTAACAAACCGATAACTACATTACCAACAAGTCTACCTTCTTTGTCGGGAGTCTCATCAATGGAAACCCAAATTGAACTATCTTTAATTTCATCTCTTATCTTCTGTATTGTCTCATCGTAGATGGATGGAGCATACGTCTTCCTAAGTGTTGACTCATCCGGGATTGTATGTTGAGTATATTTTTCAAGGAATTCCCTGAAGACCTTATTCTTTAGTTTGTAGAGAGGAATATCAGCAGAGATGAGAGAACGGCACAGGTCGATGTTAAACTCAGATCTTACATTCGATGTTGTTGGTTGTGTTAAAAACAATTGTCTCTGCTTGGAATTTAGTTGTTTGTTGGCCTGATGTTTACTAGTTGTAATGTGTTGTTGCACCAGGAACTTTTGTGTAGATGATACTGCACACTGACACAAATTACAAAATAATATTTTATTGTCAGTTGATAAACCATCTTCTTTAAATTCTGAAATGTAACTTGTTAGTTTTGATTTTAAATTGACTGAATGACGTACTTTTGGCATATTTACCGTCTTTATAGTATGATTTACAAAACTGAACCTATGTGTACTCTGACTGGCATTTAACTGTTGAGCTGCACAACTGAAGTCTGTTAAAAATTTTAAATTAAATTAATACAGTTTTGTAACTTACTTTCCCATTGTTGATAGGACTGCTAATTTTCAAATAACTCTGATGTTAAAGGGATTACTGAACATGTGTTTAAATCTCTATTGTTGAAATGTATTTTTAAAAGTTAATGGAATTTTGTTTTGTTTTATTGTTAAACCTAATATAATATGGACTGTTTTATATGAAATATGGAAAATATATGGAAATTAACGAAAATATGTACTAAACTCTAAAATATGGAAAAATATGGAAAATAAAAGTAGGATTTTTCAACCCTACACATTGTGAAACATAAAGATAATGCAAAATATAAATTATATTAGCTTTATAAGTAAATATGTATTTACATATAAATCCTTTCCCTGGTTATAAGTTTCAATTTTCGAAACCCTGTGTCGTAGGGTTAAGATATCGATGTAGAAACAAAAAATGCAGTTCATTTATTGTGTGTGTTCAATAAAAAATTGTTATTTTAAATAGCAAAATTGATCATATGCTAGGCCTTCCTGATTTTAATATTTTTAAGTAATTTATTTATTTTATGACAATCACTTTCATGTGTACTATGCCCATCGGGGCGCAACTATGCCATATCCATTCTGCTACCTGATTTCTTCGGGGCGCAACTATGCCTTGTCCCTTCTGCTACCTGATTTCTTCGGGGCGCAATTATGCCATGCGTAGGTCTCCCAATTGATCGCGGGGCGCAACTATACCATACCGGTTTTGTATTTCAGCAACTTCAAATTGTAAGTCTGATCTTACTTTCTCTATGACTATAGTGAAACGATTTTCAATGTACACGGAATACTAGTGCATTCGAAAAGTAATGACAACATAGTTACTGTTTCACACTAAATTTATTTAGGTTACTTTTGACATTACATACTTCAAATATAGTCTCCTGCCATGTCAACAATACACTGCCAAATTCTTAGAAGACGGCGGACTCCATCTGCAGCAGCATTTCTGAATATCTCTCTCACTGTTCAATCTAAAGCTCTTCGGATGTCAACTCTTGATTAAAAGCGAATGCCTTCGTTCCACCCAACTTGCAATAGTTCGGTATGGTAGGACTTCTCCCCCACAGGCTTCTTGTAATGCCCTAAAGCACTGAGTTGCATGTTTTCTTTTGCACCTTTGTTCGTACCTTTAGGGCTGTATTGTAAAAATCAGAAACAGCCACTGTATTTACTCACAATCACGTCTGGCCGCGAAACCAGGTGGCCCGGGTTCGATTCCCGGTCGGGGCAAGTTACCTGGTTGAGGATTTTACCGGGGTTTTCCCTCAACCCAATATGAGCAAATACTGAGTAACTTTCGGTGCTGGTCCCCGGACTCATTTCACCGGTATTATCATCTTCATCTCATTCAGACGCTAAATAATTCCACACTGACGAAATAAATGATGCAATAACTAAAATTAATGACGATCTGGACTCAATCTGGACATGACACGGAAATTCCGACTTAAACTAAATCCAGAAAAATCACAGTCAATCATTGTGGCCCATTCACGTTTGTTAAGCACTATTACCATACCAAATTTGTCCCCGATTAAAATACACGGCACCGAAATTCCGTTCAGTGAATCAATAAAGAATCTAGGTATTTATATGGATAAAAGTTTAAATTGGGACATTCAAGTTGCAGAAACCTGCAAAAAAGTATTCTCATTAATCCACTCGTTTAGACGATTGAAGAATTTTCTACCCTTTTCCATGAAAAAAATGTTAGTGCAAACACTCGTGATGCCCCACTTCGATTACTGTGATATTCTGCTTTCTGACCTAAGTGTTACTTCGGCGCAGAGACTACAACGTGTTCATAATATGTGCGTCCGTTTCGTCTGCAATATTCGCCAGGCTAATCATGTAACACCATCCCTCGAAATGTCCTGGCTCCGTCTAGAAGATCGTAGGAAAATCCACTGTCTTTCCCTTCTCTTTCATTTCTCCACTCCTGTCTATCTTGCGTCTCGTTTTCAAAATTTATCCACCCATCATAACCTAGACACACGATCACAACACTCCTCAATATTATCCATTCCCTCCCACCGAACATCCTCATATTCACCTTCTCTCACTGTGGCTGTTCCTCGGCTTTGGAATTCCCTACCGAGTAATGTCAGGGACTGTCAGATATCAAACCAATTCAAGAATAGGCTAACGAGATATGTTTCTAACAATTCTTGTTAACAATAATAGCTGTTTTAGGTTTCTCAATGTTTAATGGTTATATATATCACAGATAAATATCTAAATTATCTCATCATTATTATTACTATTATTACTATTACTATTATTATTATTACTATTATTATTATTACTATTATTATTATTATTATTATTATTATTATTATTATTATTATTATTATAACTATTTCTTACCAATGTTTATTATTGTCACACTAACATTAGTTATCCAATTTTCATTATTTACTTTCTTGGTGTTTTATGATCTAGATATGAATGTAAGAACTATGTAAGCAATATTGTATTCAGTTAGAATTAAAGTCTGGCTGGGCGGAAGAGAAGGCCTACTGGCCTTAGCTCTGCCAGATTAAATAAATAAATTATTAAATAACCTAAGATGTTGATAAAGCGTCGTAAAATAACCTACTTAAAAATACACACAATCTTCAAACAGCACTGGATAACAGAATGAATCCGCCGTTGATATTACTGTTTAAGCTTCTAAGCTAAGCGAAGGGGCGGAAAGAGGAGAGGGGTATGTTGTGACGTCTTATTAGTCTGATCTCAGGCGGTCTCAGGTTTGTTCAGGGACAAACCACGCGAGACACATTTTGTGTTCATTGGATAAGAGCATAACGTGATCTTCTCATTTTGTATTTAGCGGTACATATTTTGTATGAATGCGGATATTCTCATGTTTGCAATTGTATTAGGACAGTAATGTAAGAACTCGTATTTTTACTCTTAGTGTGTTGCCAGTTAAGCTGTGACTGGCAAGTTATTTCAAATTTTCGGAAATGTTTCTTCATGTTTCATAACCCGAAAGCTTGTTATCATTGTGATTGCTGTGAAAGTTAAAAATGTCTCAAACTGTTGTAATCATTATTTAGTGACTATCTTTGTAACATTCAAAGAATAAATCACAATTTGTAATTTGTTATTAAAAGTAAGCTACTTGCGGATATTGTGATTAATCGGTATAGAGATAGTAGGCCTAATATGAGATAGTTTAGCAATAATAGGACGATAATTTAGGAATAAGTATAGGACGTAAAAATTAGGAGTAATTGGATATTATGTTTTATGAATAAATTAATAGGCTTTTCTATAGCACGCGACGCTGAAACTTCCAACTTGAATTTTTGTAAGTTCTCCATTGTGGGTATCTGTGATAGGTTAGGTTAGATTAGATTAGATTAGATTAGATTAGCTTAGCTTAGCTTAGTTTAGGCTCTTCGTGTGCTTTGTATATACAAATCTGTGACAAGTTAGGTTAGTTTAGGTTTTTGATATGCCTCGCATATTCGAATCTGTGGTAGGTAAGATTGGTTTAGGCTTTTTGTATGCTTTGCATATACGAAGTGAAGTGAAATGCGCATTTCGGGTTATATTTTGAAGTATTGTACCTTTTTATTTCACGTTTTAAATAATCATTTTTATATTATCTACTCTTTTCAGTTTTTACCTATTTTCTAATATGTTTTCAAGTCAACTGACATCCTATACGAATTCTTCATATTCCAAACTATCTTCTCTCTAAAAATTAGACTATTTTTTTCAGTTTTTTCGTCAAAAGAACCTTCAGTGTCGCATACTGTAGAAAACGCAATTAATTTATTGAGAAGTGATTATTTATAAGGAAAGTTATCTGTCCTCCTTCCTCACCAAATCTAAACAACTAAACTAAACAGAGCTAGGTTAGGTTAATCTTCTTTAGTATTTACGTAAACTGTGATAGTATAGTGTATTGTGTAGACCTATAAGTATTTTAGTTCGTAATAGGTTTGAAAAGGAAAAGCGACCTTTCCTTGGAAATAACCCATGATTTTAAAGTTTTTGCCATTATGTCTTAAAATATTTGGTAGGCTATTTATCTTAACAGTGATTCTTTTGTAACGGATGTGGCAAGTTCACTGATTTAGGAGTTAATTTTATATATGTTAATAGTTATTTTTGAAGTTCCAATCTCATCTCGTCACCTTACGGTCTTTCTTAGTCCCATGTGAATTTTCATCATTATTGCTCTAAATATTACATTTTATTTATTTTTTTTTTTTGCGCTGTAAGATGGAAAAATATCACTCATCTTAACACTTCAGTTTATATTAGCTTTAAAATCTGTTAATCCTTCTGAGTAGATACATTTTAAAACTTCTTCACAGGTACCTAAAGGATGATATTAACTATGTGTTGATAAGTTTCATGATTATTTTTTAATTAAAAAGTAATGTTATTTTCTGTAATGGATATGACCTGGATTTGTAACGGTTGTGACAATTAATATGTAACACATTTTTTACTTCATTTTATACAGAAAGTTATTGCTTTACAAATATTCTCTGAACACATTGAGCTATGAAATATTCAATTTTACTACAAATGATCTTATTCTCAAACCAGAGTAAATATATAGGCTTATATTTTTTTAAGATGTCTATTATAAATGTATGACTGTTAATTACGTAGGTCAGTATGCTCGATCTATGGCTAATTACGTCGGGAATTATTTAAATTGCATTAAATTATGTAGGGCCTAATAATACCACGGTAGGTAACGAGATTAGGTTAAATCTGATTTAGTGTGTTTCTGCTTATAGTTAAATTGAAATGAAGCTGTTGAGATTTATTCTGCAAATAGGTTGTCCATATTGAGCAACGTAATCTAAATAATTATCTAACAATTTATTCCTAACGAAGTTAGGTTAGGTTAGGTCTGGTTTGATGTTTTTGTGCTTGTACTTTAGTTAAACTAAAGTGAAACTCTTACAACGAGCAAGAGTCTAACTCGTTGAACTCTTAAGATGTATTTTGCAAATAGATTGTCCATATTGAGCAGCGTATACTAAATAATTACATAATAATTATTAATTTGTAACCCAGGTTAGGTTAAGTTAAATTAGCTTAGGATAGGTCTGATTTGGTTTGTTTCTGCATATAGTTAAACGAATTGGAAACTTTTAGGATTTATTATGTAAATAAGTAGTCCATATTAAGCAATGTAATGTAAATAATTTTCTAATAAATTATTCGGTAATTTCCAAGATTCGTTACATGGAAGTGACTTCACTTAGATATCCCCTCAACTAACCCACTAACTTTGTCACATATCTCCAGATATCTAAGTGCCGTTACTTCTGTGTAACTAAGAAATTACCAGTTATTTCTACTATTGCTTATTGTAGCCTTAAAGAACAATGTACGGAATACTATTGTTTTATTGTGATGTCAGTTGCAGGCGTGGGAGGTTTTGGTGGCGAAGGAAGTGCAGGACAAAATATCGGGGTCCTTGGTGGCGTTGGCCAGCAGTGAGCATCTCAGTCACATGTTCGCGGGTTCATGACTGGGCCAGTGTAGACTCAGATGACACCCAGTGGAGTGACAGTACTCTCTGTCATGCAACAACTGCTCCACAACCAGAGCAGCTCCTAGACGTTGATCAACTCTGCTACAACTCTGACTCCACTCTTTACAACAAAATGCCTGTCGGTAAGAATGCAAATTTGGTACTAGTATTCAGGGGCGTACGCAAGGAAGGGGGGAGGGTTACCTGGTTTGAACCCCCCTCCCCTTGAACTTAAAAAAATACACACATTTCAATATAGGCCTACGGTATTTAATTGTTTCTATGGATTTTCCTGTTATGTAAAGTGAAGTGTCACACCTATCATATACAAATAACTATTTACACACTCACCCACGCACTTACAAATATATATAATTATTGTGTAAGTGTAATAATAATAGTTTTATTTTCCCTGGCAGAGTTAAGGCCATCAGGCCTTCTCTTCCACTCAACCAGGATCAAATCACATACAGAAAAATAGGCCTACATACCGGTATACAAATATTAACTTAAAATAATAATAATAATAATAATAATAATAATAATAATAATAATAATAATAATAATAATAAAGATAATAAAAAAGAGACTGAATACATAATCACAAACAGGAAAATACATTCTAGTATACAAGTATTAACTTAAAAAAAAAAAAGAATTAATACATAGACTATGAATATAATCTCACAACTAAAGGAATAGTACATTTAGTATGATCAGCACAACACAGGTTACAACGAGACAATGACAATTACCTAGATAATGACACAAGCATTTTTATTATATAAAATTAAACACTAGTTAAAATTTGTTAAAAATTGGATGGCTATTAAAAAATTACGTTTCAAAGAATTTATAAGGATATTGATGAATATGTTCTGTTAGAACATATTATAATATTAATAAATATATCGCAAAATAATAATAATAATAATAATAATAATAATAATAATAATAATAATAATAATAGTAATAATAATAATAATAATAATAATAATAATAATATTACACAAAATTTAAAATACCGATAATGTAAATTGTAAACAATTTTAACAATGACCTCCCCACCTGACAAAATTCTGCGTACTCCACTGCTAGTAATGAAGGTGAAACTTGTCAACCTCCAAATGCTATACATTTCAAAGATTTTATAAGGATGTTCATGAATATGTTCTGTTAGAACACAATAATAATACACAAAATTTAAAATACTGATAATGTAAATTGTAAACAATTTTAACAATGACCCCCCCCCCCTCCCCAACAAAATTCTGCGTACTCCACTGCTAGTAATGAAGGTGAAACTTGGTAAGCTCCAAATGCTATACATTTCAAAGATTTTATAAGGATGTTCATGAATATGTTTTTTAGAACACAATAATAATACTCAAAATTTAAAATATCGATAATAATAATAATAATAATAATAATAATAATAATAATAATAATAAAAACAATAATAATCATATAATTATTTATTTATTTAATCTGGCAAAGCTGAGGCCAGTAGGCCTTCTCTTCTGCCCAGCCAGACTCTAATTCTAATTGATAATGTAAATTGTACACAATTTTAACAGTGACCCCCTCCTGACAAAATTCTGCCTACGCCATTGCTAGTAATGAAGGTAAAACTTGTCAAGCTCCAAATGTTATGCAAAAAGTCGTGTACCGTATATTTAATATTGCAGAAACTTGAAACATACCGGTACCATTAAAACGACGATATTTTCAGAATTGATTGTAGTAACAACAGCAAATTTTTGTTTGAAAAAATGGGAAATATTTTAGTTTCTGCAAATCAAGATTTCAGGTATAACTCCCTGTAAAGTTGATTTGAATAATTTCGAGGGAAAAATTGTTCCGGAGCCGGGTATCGAACCCGAGACCTTTGGTTTACACGTCACTGTTCGTTAACAGAAAACCACGATTTAAGTCACACGGAGTTAGTGTGCACTCGAAGTTGGTTGCTTGACGGTTGTCAGCCCACTTTGAGGTCTGTGGATATAGAGGGAAAAATTGGATCGGTGTCGGTTAGAGTTCCCGGGTAGCTCAGTGGTAGAGCGTTGGTACGTTAAACCAAAGGTCCTGGGTTCGATACCCGGCTCCGGAACAATTTTTCCCTCGAAATTATTCATTTTAGTTTCTGTTTATCATAGAATGGAAAAAGATGATAAAGTTATATTCATCAATCAATCTTCTTAATGTATCCAGCTGTTTGCTGACAACATAAAGTCCACTATAGTCCACTGTAATCTATTCAGTTGTTGTTTTGCACGAGAAATGAGGGGTATTTGATCGGTGTTCATTATAGATGCCTGTTGCTAGTAGCCAGAGTTGGGGTGTAGTCAGTATATACTGCAGGGCTGTGTCTTCTGCAGAAGTGCTTTTGCTTCAGTAAAGTCTCATTTTACAAACCTATGGATCAACAATTGTCTCTCTTCTGACAAAGGAAAAATTTTACAGTCTGTACAAAAGAAACCAAATGATCTGGAAATGTACAAAAACTTGCCCAGACATGTTCAAAGTTATATTCATAACCAAGATAAATATTTAGGTGAGTGTTTTGTAAGCCCAGTAATTTTAAAAATTTATATAGTAGGTAAAATTAAACAAGTTTTTCTTCTATTAATTATGAAATTCTTATTTAGGGAATTTAAATAGTTTTAAGTATCACCTAGTGTAAACATTCCAAAAATATTTTTGTGGCTAATAGAAAATTAATTGATCATAGGTACTTTAAATGTTTCTTCATTTTATTCTGTTGCGATAACCTGAAAAATATATCTATAAATGGATATTCCTATTTTAATTTGCTTGGTTTGTTATCCACTTGATATGTATCTCTAATTTTTCTTTAATCTTCACCTGACATAATTAGGAACATTAAATCCAGACGTTTGAGATGGGCAGGGCATGTAGCACGTATGGGCGAATCCAGAAATGCATAGTGTTGGTTGGGAAGCCGTAGGGAAAAAAAAACCTTTGGGGAGGCTGAGACGTAGATGGGAGGATAATATTAAAATGGATTTGAAGGAGGTGGGATGTGATGGTAGAGACTGGATTAATCATGCTCAGGATAGGGACCGATGGCGGGCTTATGTGAGGGCTGCAATGAACCTCCGGGTTCCTTAAAAGCCATAAGTAAGAAAGTATATTCTGATAACTGGACACTTGCATAAAGTTAATACAAATTGTTAAATGATTTATGTTGCTGCTGTTATTTTTAATGGCGAACCACTGGATTTAATATATTAGTCTTCTGGCTTCCCAATATAATTGAACAATATTATTTTAATTTTGGCCGGAATTAAGTTCTCTGCATACCTTCAGTTGAGCAATATTCATGGTGAAGTCTTCATCATTACATAAGGTCATTGCTTTTCTCCTAGAGGAAAAGGTGGTAGCTCTTGTAAAATACAGTATAATAGCGGATGGAGAGATGATTAGGTACCGGTACTGTCAAGTACACGGGAATTTTGTCGTTTTTAACCTCTATTTCGTCCAACTTAAGACTTTCAATGCCTGAGCGGAATTCAAAGGAAAAATTATGTTAGGAACATAATTATTAACACAGTTCCATGATGAAAAATGCAGCAGAAAGGTGCTGGAACTGTGTTCTGACGCATTCCGCCAGAAAAAAAAGCACTGCCTATGGTACATCTGGCAGACATAAAGATCTTTACTCTGAATAGTTGGGCTGTTAAGCAGTCATTCCCAGTGGACAGTCGAAATATGGCCAGAAGTTCTTTTTTTGGTTGGTTTTTGTGTTCTTTCCATATGTTCTGGATTTTTTCCAAATTTTTCCACTGGTACATAATGTGGTAACTTCCAAAAAGATACGTTTTGTTTAAAAATATGTTTCGATGCATAAAATGTGTAATTAGGGTAAATATATAAGCATACTATGGGCGGCCGGGTAGCTCAGTTGGTAGAGCAGCTGGCTACGGACTGGAAGGTCCGGGGTTCGATCCCAGGTGGTGACAGGATTTTTTCTCGTTGCCAAACTTTCAGAACAGCCCCGAGGTTCACTCAACCTCCTATAAAATTGAGTATCGGGTCTTTCCTGGGGGTAAAAGGCGGTCAGAGTGTGGTGCCGACTACACCACATCATTGTAGTGCCAAGGTCATGGAAAGCATGGGGCTCTACCTCCATGCCCCCAAGTGCCTTTATGGCATGTTACGGGGATACCTTTACCTTTTTTTACCTTTATATAGGCATACTATAATTACACTGGTCAACAAAATTAAACAGATTTTTTGTTAAAAGGTAAAGAATGGACTATTCTTGTAGAATTTTTCTTGCTGATTTCAGATCTGTTTTCAAAATGTTTCTATCATGTAGAGTAATTTATATGAAATGTACTTCAGACTTTTCTAGTATTGATACCTTGTAACATTTTACCTAAAATCATATTTACCTAAAATGTGTGTGAAATAGATTTTAGGCTATACTTCACTTGAGAAACATCTCTTTTGAGTGTCCAGCAGTAGTCTGACAGAATATTTGGGCTCCATTTTTCCTGCTAGCACCTTTCCATTTCAGAAAAATCCTGATGAAAACGCTCCCCATGTTCGTCGCTCACTACCCAAAGGTTTTGAGGAAAGAAAAAATATATGAGAATCAAAGAAGTTATTTTAAGAGATGTGATACCTCATCACGTTATAGTTCTGAATCAGTTTGCTGACAAATTCTCTGTAATCTTCTTATGTAGTTCCTAGAAAATAGCAGTCTTTTGAATGATCCTTAGGTTCCCGGCATATTATTGGAACTGGAAAAGGCATACAACAGGATCTTTTTTAGCCAACCAGTTAATAAAATCACATGCAGCACAACAGATTTGCCCAGTTCATGTCCTCATCTATTTTGTAATCAAAAGAACACTCGTAAGGTCTTTTAACTAGTGTAGTAAAATTCAAAGTTAACTAATCACAAACGTAACAAAAATTGTTTGTGTTATTTAGACAGTATTTCGAGGTATGTTTCACATTATAAGATACTTAAAATTAGGACAAAGAAAACATAGGTTATGAAACTTGTTTTATGAATGTAAGTTCCAACTCAACTGAGAATTAATACACTTCTCACAGTCTAATGAGGAATAAAATTTATTTTTATGAATTTTGACTTCACAGGCAACAGTGATCTAAAGTTATAGATCAATTGTTAAAACAATAAAATGAAAATTTGAAACATTTTCTTTCCATTATCATCTTAAGGACTGTATATAGCAATAAAAATAAATAAACTTCTCTAAAATTACAAAAGAATGGTGAGTGGTAGAAAAATTCTGGCTTTAGTTGGAATCAGCAAATCACATTACATAAGAAACAGCAGAAATTGTACGTTTAACAAAATCATTGTTGACCAGTGTTATTTATAAGATTCTTGTAAAAGAATATTATTAGAGGATGTGTTCTTCAGGAATTTGGTTGGAAAACTCTGAGCTGTAAAAAGACAAAAAAAAAATGTTATAAAGATTTCATCCTTTACAGAAAATTCTCTGATGGTGAGGAAAGCACGTTCGATAATCAGGAAGTGGTATTAATTAGTAACTTAATGTATGTAGGTACCAGTATTGTTGTAACTCTCAAGAAAGCTTTGAGTTTACTTGTTTCATTAAAGTTGATATTGAGAAATTGAGGTATCTAAGTATAGGATTTATTTTGTGAGTAGAACTAAACTACAGTTTCTTTCGTTTCTGAATGTCTGCAACTATATCTGTGTAATCCAATTTTTTTTACAGGATTCGAGAACTCAGCATTGAAGATGAGCTTCTCGCTGTCCTCGCTGCAGCCCTCTAGTGGAAGTCTAGAGAGTCCTGAGCATGCGAGGCTGCGGGCAGAGAGGCCATACAACAGCCTCACCAAGAAACCAAGGTATGATTCATTTCAGACACATGATTCTTCCGTAGTTCATGTGTTTGTATACTATATTACATACTATATTACATTATATTTATTGTATTCCGTAATTCTAATATCAGTATTGTAGCATTGAGATGTTGGACGAGTAAACATTATAAAAAAAAATATGATCATCTTTATCATCTTTTACTTTTTCTCTTTTTCTTCTTCATCCAACACCTCATTCCAGTCTCTACCTCTTTCCTCTACATCCATCTTCACCTGTTCACTCCATCTTATGGTTTCTATCTAATGTTCTCTTCCTTCTAATTTTCAATTCCAAATCGTTCCTGGGCATTGCTTAAGTGATTTCAAAAGAGATTACGGTATGCAACCAATATGAGTAAATGTGTTGTTGTTGTTTTCTAATGCCAGGCGTTTGACAATAAAGTCATTTGACCTCTTGCACTCCAATATTTTTCAAAGATATTATCATGGTCAGCCACTGAAGCACAGATTTTGAGGTGTTTCGAATCCATTTCTTGGTTTGAGTTGCACAATGGGCAGTTAGGGGACTGATATATTCCAATTCTATGCAGATGCTTTGCCAAACAGTCAGTGGCCTGTTGCGAATCTAAATGCAGCTACAGACGATTTTCGTGGTAAATCGGGAATTAACTGTGGATTATGATGCAGAGAGTTCCATTTTTCCCTTGATATTGTGTTATCAAATTTTGTTTGTTGAAGTCTAAGTATGTAGATTTAATAAATCTTTTCACAGAGTAATACGTAGATTTAGTAACAGGTCTGTAAGTAGCAGTGCTGCCCTTCTTTGCTAAAGCATCCGCATTCTCGTTTTCCAGGATTCCACAATGGGATGGTATCCATTGGAATACAATTCTTTTATTGAGTGATATTAATTGAGAGAGCATTTTAATTATTTCTGCTGTTTGAGATGAAGGTGTGTGTTTAGAGACTATTGATAGAATAGGTGCTTTGGAGTCTGACAGTATAACTGCATTTTTAAATTTATTGATGTGGCATGGAAGATTCCTGAGACTTTCACTTATTGCAATGATTTCTCCATCAAAACTTGTTGTTCCATACCAAAGAGATCTATAAAGTGAGAAGAGACAGCACGTAACACCTGCACCTACACCTTGTTCCCTGGAGATCAAGGATCCGTCAGTGTATAAATGAAGCCTGTTTTGTTTCTTCTTCATCCACATCTCATTCCAATCTTTACCTCTTTCGTCTACGTCCATCTTCACCTGTTCACTCCATCTTATGCTAATGTTCTCTTCCTTCTGATTTTCAATTCCAAATCGTTCCTGGGCATTGCTTAAGTGATTTCAAAAGGGATGACGGTATGCAACCAATATGAGTAAATATAGGAAGGCTGCTGGCAATATAATTTAATAAGAATCAAAAATAATTTTTTTTAATCCTCAAGAATTTTTTTCCTTGATTATATTATCATCGGCATATATGAATTCTTATTTATTGATGCCCTGTGTGTGAGAAATAGGTATTGGAGAGCTGGAGAGTTAATGGCTTTATTGCAAAGAACTCAGCATTAGTCAACAACAATGCTTATTGATGCCTCCATCTTGTAAACACACGTACCACAAGAATCTAAGCTAACGACATCAGATCTTCGATCCTTTCTAAAATACCGTATATTCGCGAATGCTCCTTGCATATTTTTTTCCAGAATTTAGCGAAGAAAAACTGGGGTGTGCGCATTATTTGAAATAAGGTTGGTACTGCTTTGCCTCAAACACAGGATCCCTAATCATTATGTAGAATTAATTTCTTGTAAATAAAACACAAATTACAGCCTTTTTTTTTCCTCTCCTAAAATTAGGATGCGCGGATTATTCGATGGCGCGTAGTATTCGCGTATGTATGGTGTATAATAAGAATATACAGCAAACATAGATGTTGAATTGTAATAATGTATTTGTTTATGTGTCATACAGGAAAGACCCGGAGCAAGAGACTTGGCGTCGGTCATGGGGTAACCGTGATGATAACAAGGATGAGTTTTGGGCTGCCTTGCAGTCGAACTACAACTACCTTATGGACAATAACCTTATTGAGAGCTGTAAGGTAAGTGAAGCATTACAAATAAGGCCACTTTTCGCTAACATCTGCCTGTAGAAAATTGCAATAAAATAAGTGATATATTTGTGGGAATACAAGGTGTCTGGAAAATATCCAGCCACTTGAAATAGCTTGAGAACTGTTTGCGCGGCCTTTATGTAACTTGGCAGAGGGGACCTTAATAAGTCACACTTCCATGGGGCTACTCAGCTGGCAGTGAGGTGTTATTGAGTCAGCGGTGTCTGTCACATTCACAGTGACCGAGGAAGTAGATAACGAATCTGCATCTAGTTTTGCTTCCAATTTTGATAGCCATGCGCGTAAAATTATCATAATTATTAACACTTCAAGTCTGGAGGTATTTAAAAATCCAGCATCCTCTGTGCCACCACTTTTAAGTGTCTTTGCTACATAAAATTTTCGTGAGGTGGCAACATTTGACATAAAGTCGTCTATTTTTTTATTTTAGTAGGTTATTTTACGACGCTATATCAACAGCTTAGGTTATTTAGCGTCTGAATGAGATGGTAATAATGCTGGTGAAATGAGTCCGGAGTCCAGCACCGATAGTTACCCAGCATTTGCTCATATTGGGTTGAGGGAAAACCCCGGAAAAAACCTCAACCAGGTAACTTGCCCCAACTGGGAATCGAACCCGGGCCACCTGGTTTCACAGCCAGGCTCGCTAACCGTTACTCCACAGGTGTGGACTAAAGTCGTCTATTTTTTACCATGAATATTATATGAAATGGAGTGTCAAATGGTTAAGAATGCTCCAGATCAACAAAGACAAAACAGTACAAATGACGTTCAGGAGGGGAGGTAGAAAGACGGACAATGACATGCTCTATTACAAAAATGAACCACTAAAAGTCACCAACGCGTTTAAATATTTGGGAGTAACTCTGCAAACAACGACAAAGTCCTTCCGGATCCATGTCAAAGAAAGGGCAACATCAGCAATCAAGGCAATATTTGATATCAAGAATATAAGGCAGCTCAGCCTGGACACTGCTATTAGGCTCTTCGAGGCGAAAATTGTCCCGATATTAACCTACGGCATTGATCTCAGAATTATGGAAAACGTCAAAGCCTAAGAGATCTCAGAACTATGGAAAATGTCAAAGCGCTGTTCTTGAAAGCAGCTCTCAGGATCTCAAAACATGCGCCATCGAGAATAGCCTACGAGTTGGCGAGGGAAAATTTCATAATAGAAGACCTACGGTACAAACTGCCATCTACCGAGAGTTCGACCAGACTGCTGGAGGAAAGAAGACAGAAAAGAGACGAGATTTGGCTTGATTTCTGTAGCACAAATGCGATGACCGACAGAATTTGGGCAGGACCCAACCAAGAACTACGACATACAACAACAAGTCTGGCGACCTATGGCTACCACCACAAACTCTGCAAGACCCAACACTACCTCTCTCCTAGCCCGGAATGTGTGTGCGAACTCTGTGATCAGCTCTGCGAAAGATATCACATAATAAAATGCAAGAACAGAATCAAGTCAATTAGCGAATACAGCAAAGAATAACAACAAATCAACTCTTGGACACTTGTGCGCATTTCTTCTTATTAAATGGTTAAGAATTCACATCGATGTTACAGTTGTTTTATCGAAAAAAAAAAAAAAAATCGGAAATTTGAACATGCATGTGGGACATGGGCTTTCTAGTGCTACCACCGTGTTCTTGGCAATTTAAGTGCCAGGCTTGTAGTACTACCACCAGAATTAAGGTATTAAAATGGTCTGCAGAGATGGTTCAGTGAGTGAAGCCAGCATAAAATTGTGGTACTTGAGACTTCAAAGATATTGAAAATGATCCACATTTTGGGAGCCTTCAACAAACAGAACACCTGAAAATGTTGAATTTGTGCTGGCTACAATCAACGAAAATAGCTGGTTGACAGTGCAAGAATTAGAAGAAGACCTGGGGATTCTATAGTCTGTTATTTCAAAAATTGTGACGGAGTATTTTGACATTAAATACATGGTGAAAAAATTCGTTTCATGGCTCCTGTTGCAAGAACTAAAGTAATTTTGTGCTAAAAGTTGCATAGGACTTGATTGAAACCACTAAAAGTGGCCCAGAGTTTTTCAAAATGGTCATAACCAGAGATGAGACTTTTTAAAAGCTGAAATTGCTATTGTAAGGGAGAATTTTTTGATTGTGGGTGAGATTAAGGAGAATGCATTAAGGCAGCTGAAGGTGGTTCCGAAAGATAACTTTTCAAACTGTTTTGAAAACTGGAGGGAATGCTGGAATAATTTGTGTGAGATGCCATGGAGAGTAGTTTGAATGAGACTGAGGTGCCATTGTCCTAGATCAGGGGCTCTTAACCAATAGGTTGCGATCCAGACAATGGTCGTCATGGCTTTCAGGATGGCTTGCCTCGTTTTCCAAAAAAAAAAAAAATAAAAATGTTAAGATAAAGGAAAAAACTTGCTTTAAGTACCTCATTTAAAGTTATATTCCCATCACTCTAATTTCCGGCAGCCAATCGTGTTGCAGGTCGGCTACATTTAAACATGTGCGTCTTGTGATTCGCTGATTCATTTCTTAAGGCTCGATAAATACTTAATATAATCGCCCGCCATTTTAGCTCTTTCGTTGGCGTTCGCAGAAAGCACACGAAGATGTTACTTGCTGCTCAATTATTTGCTGAATTACATTGCGTTTAATTTATTATCATAGGAGCAACGACATGATAATGTTTAACGGTGTGGCAAATAGATTCCTCGTATGGTACCTAGGCAACGTAAGAACAAAAATGGCGAACGATACTACCTACCTAGACTTTATAGAGCCTTCACTTTCCAAGACGTAAGCAAAGAGGCGGAGTCACGCCGGAAATAACAGCGTCGGGACTATATAAACCTTTACAGAATTACGATTTTACGAACAATAATGAAAACACGATAACGTCTGTTTATACAGAGTGAGTCAGAACTTTCTCCGCACTAGTGGAATAAGCGAGAGCACGCTAGATCCGCAGAATGGAGTGGTACCACTGGCTACGCTAGTGGAATAAACGAGAGCGCTCTAGGAAGCGACAAATACTAAATATGGCAATAATATTGAAATTCTAAAACACTTACCTACTCTACAGAAGATGTTGAAAATGTCGTCCATTTTCTTGGAGACATAGGCCTACCCGTTTCACCTTATTTTCAAAAACCTTGTTCAAAGTTTCCTTCGTCACTGAATTGAAAAAGTTTGTTATTACATATTTTAATTCATTGATCGTGATAGGATTGGACTGGTACACTTTAGGTATAGCTGCTCCCCAAAAGAAATAATCAGGAGGCGTTAGTTGGGGGATCTCAGCGGCCACAATTCTTGTGAAATTATTATTCCTTCGAAAACCTCTTCTCACAATTGCAGAGATCTGTTATGTGTATGAGCTGTGACACTGTCTTGTTGAAAGAAACAGACATTTAATTAAATTTCATTTAATTGTCCAGTAAAAGGAAACAATATGTCTGAGCAATAAACTTCAGAGTTTACTTTGTCTTTAAAAAACTTGTCCTATAGGCCTAATGCATGCTCGTGATATGGCACACTATACCCCAAATTTCTGGGAGTACAATGGTGTTTCATGTATTGCATAATGATTTTCGCAGGACCAGATCCGTGTATTCTGGAATTTACGTATCCTGAAAGAAAAGTTCATGCACGACCGATACCTTGTACGACTGTAATCCTAGTTCATTCTTTAATGTTCTACACGCACTGGAATAAGATATGTCAGTTTGCTGTGCCAATTTTCTAACCGATTTCTTAAGGCTTTTTATCATTCGATTAGAAAACTATAACAGTTTTTCTTCTGTTAAAGCTGTGGGTTTACCACACAATGGGGCCTATCTGGCGAAATTTATTTGCCAGATCGGGCACTGTATCTCGATGAGGTAAATAAGAGCATGGGAAACGTTCTCTAAATTTCTGTTTCACTTTTTTAGTGTATTTGTCACCGTCTCGAAGCACTTATTCCACTAAAAAAGCTCATTCTTCAAATAAAAACATTTTACGGAATGAATGCAATTGCTGGCTGCAGGGTTTGTGTATAACCTTGGCGAGGCGCGCCGGTATTGTTTGCGTGGCTACCCCCTAAGGCAAGGGAGAAATACCAACCTACACCAGGATTTAAGTGTGTCTGCCACTGCAGAGAAAGTTCTGACTCTCTCTGTATAACAACATTTAACTTACACATTTAAGTCTGGTTCCCACAGTGTGTGTTCCCTTGCTGAGCAGCAAGCTTGGAGCTATAGTGGGTATGCTGCTGGTCCCATGTTTGCTTCAGTGTTGGTTAGCATTCATACGCAGCGGACTCTTTAATTCAAATCGTCTGCTGTTCGTCTGCTGCTTCATCTGTTGCCAACACTCATGATGACGAAGAAATTAAACCATAAGTGGAAAACAACCAAAGTTCTACATTGACAATATTAAATGTTGCAATAGAGTAATTAAATCAGGAGTGTAAAACAGCTGAAGTCCCATATTTAATAATTGCTTTAGTCATAGAAACAAAGAATACAGAAAAAAAAAACATTTCGAAAACAATGAACTTGGTGGTAACACAGTTCTGGCATGCACATAAAAAATAGCAGGTAACCTAATTTGGAGATGCAGCGTGTAGTTAACAAAGCAGCCAGCAGTGGGCAGGATTTCTAGCAAGCAAGCATGCAGAACTGCCATCAGCGCTTCCAGCATGCAATCCATCACAGAAACATGCACTGTGGGAATCAGGCTTCATTTATACTGTAATATCACAGTCTAGTATATACAGTCACGAAGCTCAATACGTAGTAAATATGCATCCATATATAGTTGCTGACCACTAGGGTCGCTAATATCGCCTCATTACAGACAATGCGAAATAGTACCTGCACAGTCTTTTGTTCCTAGCACCCTCACAACGCAAGCTTCGTGACTGTATATATTAGACTGTGGTATTATTACATTAGCATTGTTTAACTTTAAAATAGGCCCATGGTCGCGTAAATTGACTTTGGGTTTTGGCCAAAAAAGATTAAGATTTACAAGATTTTTTATTGCAAGCAAAAATTAAATACAATAACAAATATTTTACAATATTATTGTAATACTCGTAAATGAACATTCTTCAAACTTCGAAATTGATTACCAATCTTATAGTAAAATAGCCTACATATTACAATTTATTGTATAAATACAAGGTAACTGGGTCACACCCGAAAAAGCAAGATGCTTGAGGTCGGGTGTGACCAAGAATGAAAACTGGATAAAAGAAAAAAAAAAAAAATGAAATAATAGGCTAATAATAATAATAATAATAATAATAATAATAATAATAATAATAATAATAGCCTAATAATAATAATAATAATAATCATCATCATCATCACAACTGTGATTAAACTGTTAAATGTAATTACACATAAAGTTTAAAAAGAATAAGAATAAAAACAAAAACAAACAAACAAACCAACTGTACCATAGCCTACAGTATACATAAACATACTAAGTTAAGAATACAACATTGTTAAGGTGACGGAAAAAAAAATAAATAAAGAATAAGAATTTACATGATTATAATTTTAAAAACAGTTCAAGCACTTGTTTTTTTTTAATAATGTATTGTTTAATAATTTTAGTTTAGGATTCCTCTTTATAAAATCATTATACAATCTTGGACCGTAATTAGAACTGTGCCTTAGACCTGCATTTTGGTTCAATGAGGGGGAGCGAAATATTGTATCTTCTTGTGTTGTGGCCACAATCGGATGATATAAATTTAGCTTGATATTTATGGTAGTGATTCAAAATAGTATATATATAAATTTGCTTGATATTTAAAACATTAAATTCTTTATATATGAGATGAGTTGGATGATCAAGTTTTCTTCTTAAACATATTTTAATAATTCTTTTAAGTAGTAATATTAATAGACGAATGGTACTCTGTGATAATCCACCCATCCTATAATTCCATACTGTATTATAGACTGAACTAGGGTTAAAAATGTTGTTGTAAATAGTTTTACTGGCATAAAGCGATGCAGTTGAACAAATTTGTATAGAGTTTTACGTAATTTAAGACATAAGTAGTTAATATGAAAATTCCATTTTAAGTTTTGATCGATGAAGATACCTAAATATTTCATAGAACATAGAATACCTTTATTTTTTCATATTAAATAGGTCTACTGGGATACATTCCAGGCAGACCTTGTATTTATCTATTTCGGAAGTTGATATCAAAACTGTAAATATAATATATGTTGTAACAAATCACTCAGACGTCTATGTTGTGGTGTGATAATGTCAGTTTGAAGTAATTTATTATGAGTAAAATATGATAAAATCAGTGAAATGTAGACTAGTAACTGAACATAATGCAGTGTGTGCAATTGAGTTTTACTGGTGATTGTCGTAGAACTGACTGCACAGTCCATGCTTCACGTCACATAAATAGTGAAATGAAGGCCAAGAAAAATTGAGAACTATTGTGATAAAATATAAGTAGCATATGTGAGGCTTTCTCTTATTTATCTACCTGTAAGCACAATGCCAATGACATTCCTTTAGAAGTCTATGAAGGAAAGAAAAGACAACTTAAACACGTAGTCATGTGAAATTAAGTAGAATTCAGCATGAGATAATGCTCGACATACGACTTCATAAGTGAAATCTTGTGTGCTGTGTTGTAAATGTATGAAGTTACTGATTTGGACAACACGAATTATCAAGAAAATCTAATATATAGGTAAAATATTATTAAAGAATGAATTTCCATCAGATTTTGGATTGCACACATTGTATTTTCTTTGTCAATAATGTAATAGTTCTAAGAAATATATAGATTAGCTTCGAGCTATGAATGTAAAATCCTTAATGATTGACTGACATATCAAGAAGGATGTGATAAGATCGCTGTGATATGTACTGCAGTGTTTTAGATGCAGAATGTGTTTTACTCAGAGATATGTTTATTTTATCGTGTATAGTACCTAAAGAAAATTCAGGAGCAGTGTGTTGTCATGTACAACATATAACAAAGATTCTGTAACATTACTTAACTGTTAATTATTATTAAAATACAAGTAAATATGGAAGTGAAAGAACTCAACATTGCCTAAAAAATACATTATGAAGTTTTATTTCTTAAGATTACAGTTTAAATATAACATTGAATTTAGATAGATACTTTTTAGGTTAGACTGTGTGTCACATTAAATGATGAGTTTCTAATAGCAGTTACACGCATCTATAAGCCTGTGCAATGAAGATTCTACGAACTTCGCGATTGTATTGTGTTGTATTTATTAACATTCCATGGTATTCATACATTGCTTCACAGAATATGGAACAAGTAAAAAAATTAATATTACTATAAAGCCTTAATTTATAGTCACAGTCTAGTTGAAATATATATATATATATATATATATATATATATATACACACACCACCCCTGTGGAGTAACGGTCAGCTCGTCTGGCCGCGAAACCAGGTGGCCCGGGTTCGATTCCCGGTCGGGGCAAGTTACCTGGTTGAGGTTTTTTCCAGGGTTTTCCCTCAACCCAAGATGAGCAAATGCTGGGTAACTTTCGGTGCTGGACCCCGGACTCATTTCACCGGCATTATCACCTTCATCTCATTCAGACGCTAAATAACCAAAGCTGTTGATAAAGCGTCGTAAAATAACCTACTAAAAAAAATATATATATATATATATATATATATATATATATACAGAAGAGGTTTACAGTATAGTCTACTAGTACAACACAAAGTTTTAGTATCAATTTCATGAAGCGTTGTTGAATGTCATGAATTCACCTGCAGAATAGAAGGCGTGAGAAATTAGGTACTTCTTTAATTTGGCCCTAAATAATCTTATATTGATAGGGAGACTGTTAAAAGTTTTTACTGTCATATAACGCACTCCTTTATGATAGCACGACAGACTTGCCGATGGAGTATGAAAGTCTTTTTTTTTTGCACGTGTATTTATGCTATGAACTGTTGAATTAGTTAGAGTTTTCACGATTACATATGAGGAAGATTATTAATGTAAAAATTTGCTGACAAGTCATGGGCATTATTTGTAGTTTCTTGAAAATAGTCCTACACGGTTCTCTAGATTTGACATCTACTATTATTCTAATTACTCTTTTTTGTAGTAGGAATATACTGTTACTATCTATTGAATTTCCACAGAATATTATTCAAAAACTCATTACCGAGTGGAAGTATGGAAAGTATATTGTTTTTAAGATATTAATCTAACAGCAAAACATGCTGAATTTAATTTGGGGGTAATTTCTTTAATATGATTTTTCCAATTTAACACATAATCGATTTTTAAGCGAAGAAATTTGGTTTAATAGTTCCCCATGTCGAGGTAGATTTCATAGCTGAATTGATTTCGACTTTCTCTTTCCTATCTATGAGATTTGAGTGAAACCATTGGCTTACTAGTAGATTGTCGAATTGACATCATATACAGTAATGATTTATATTTGGTTAATTTCTCGAAGTTTATAAAACATAAGTGAATTATCGAAGTGTCACCCTTGTAGACTAGACTCCAGATTATCACGATATCATAATTGGATTGGTTTAGGTTTCTTTCTTTGTAGAGGTAACATTTATGCTGTTAATTCAATTCCGTTATTTTTTGTAACTGACTACATTACGAGCTTTGGAACATGCAATAACAATTCATGCATATTACTTGGAAATTCTGGAGCTGTTCCAGTTTTTTATAATAATTTGGAGCATGCCTCATTTGGTATATAGTAGTTTCATTGCATTTCTGTATAAGGTAGTCATTTCTCTCGACGTAATAAATTATGCTATTAGTCTAGGAATTTACGGTATTTTTAACAAAGAGGTACTGGTAATGTTCCAGGAGGCAAGTGGTGAACTTTCGTGGGATGAAGGAGATGTGTCAACAAATTCCTACACCTGGAGCTTCAATGAATTTCTCAACCAGTTCTCTGAACTCTATTCTTGGCTCAATAGCATTCAAGAGGCTGTATATGGAAAGGAGGAGAATGTCACTGATAGAAATCTAAGGGTTGTAAGTACCTATTATATCTCTTTGTTGATAAAACTTTGAAATAATTTGTACACTTGAAATGCTGTATCTTATTAATGTAACTTATAAATAACAATCTTATTAGATTTAAAGTGAGCTCCAAAATTAAAATTATCTTTACAACTTCAATTCTAAATAACAAAATAGCCTACCATAATTGAGTGACATATGTATATATATTTTTATGCTCGACCATGCCGAAATGTAGTAATTATACACCTGGTAGTAGCCCTTTAATGCACCTCATTAAAGTACACCTATTCATTATAATACAGTTGTTCAACCAATGAGAAATCACCTTTGTACCATTATAAAACCGCAAGTATCGATTATTCTCGGATATGCAATCGAAAGACAATTAGCGAAAAGTCACGGAGGCTGGAAGTCCAATACTGTCGCAGAAGGTTATGTTCTGTTACTATAATAATTAGCGTTAATTATAAATAATATTGAAATAAATTCAATTTGTCATCTCGTTTTTCAATTCTAAATCAATTTCCACGTTATATCAAGCCTAATGTTCATGTTATTCTCTAGATTATATCAAGGTCAATGACATTCGTGTTTAGGAAAAAATCAATACTTTCGCGTCTGCGCACATCTCACAATTCAGGTCAGTTCTGCTCCTCACTTACATAACCATAACATGAATACTTCCGAATAATTTCAAGTTAGAAATATAGTCGAGCATAAAAAGTCGTGTGAAACTTGCTTATAATGGTAATTAAGATGCTCATATGAAAATTATGAAACTCGCTTGCGCTGGTTTCATAAACGAACATACTCGCGTATTAATTACTACCATTATAGGCTCGTTGCATAATGTACTATTTTTACACTTAAAACAAAATCTCTCAAAGTTTTGTTTACCATCACAATGCACCTCTGTGTACGCCCCCCTCGTTGCCCTTGGGATATCAAGGCAAAAATCGTTGTCCTGCCATGTTGCAATGGTTGCAGTAATACTTTGTCATGGGACTTCAATGTTGAGAACTTGTATTCAGTAAATCATATATGGTACACAATATCCTTAACTTAAACCCATTAAAATAAATGTAGATGGTTACTTTGGTTGATCGTGATGTTTAGCTTGTGGCTTAATGGCCTTTGGTAGCTACATTTTGTAAGCATCCAGTTGCAAATGCTTGCGCAGCATTTTGTGTACAGTGTAGAATATTCAACTGCCTGGCTGCATTATGAGCAGATTTTATACGACTACAAATAAAAGCTTCACGAACACGTTCAACATCCTCTTTATCCTCTTCACTTATGTTTTGTCAGCTAGCGTCCTTTTGATGCAGAACACTACAGCTTGTCCAAATCAAGCCTGCGAGTGGGGATATCGGGATGGAATGTAGAGGCAAAACACAGTTGCCACATAGGTCACATGATGCTCAGATTTCGACGCGTGCACATTGTTTAAAATACACTACGGAGCGCACGCATTTTTTGTCCTTGTCCTCAGATAAAGGCAACAGTTACGCTGTCTCCCAGCCTCCCCCCTCATGCAACTTTCTCTCCTACGCCCGCGCTGGCCAATCAGAACGCCAAACCTCACTGTCAAGCAGAAGTAGAAGTACAGTCTATTTCAAAGCGTCTTAAATTGTTACCGCTCTATGAACTGAAGCACAGTAGGAAAACTTTGCTGTCATATGAGACTGTACTGGTCTCCTCTCGTCACCGCCTGCTTTCACTACAGAACTGCCTCCAACTTCCCCTCTTGGCTCGCAGACTTAACTTGGTCGAGCTGTACCAGTTTCCATAAATATTCTGTGCCATTCACGAATTGTTAGTCTTGATGGTGATTTCCTTCCATACTTGGACAGCAGAAACAACTACATTGACTCTCCTCCCTGGTAACCATGACAACACCAGATCAAACAACAGGATAGCTGGTTAGCAGTGTGTTTAAACTGAACTAGAATCCATGAGAAGAGGCATTTTCCATTAAATTGTAATTTAGCCCAATTCAGAATGTGCACAGACATGAAAGGTCCAGTCAAAAATGTCCAAGAAAAATTGTCCAAGGAATTTAGTCCGAGCAGTAAACGTCCAAGAAGCAAAAAGGTTCAAAATGTAATAGTCCATATACGAAAAGGTCCAATACGCAATAGATCTGATATACAAAAAATGTCTAATATGTTTGAAAGTCCAGTTTGCGATAATTTACGTAAATATATTGCGGTTTATTGAGCATCTGAAACAGCAACAAAGCCAAACAGAAACAATTACTTGCAGGTCACACTAATGTAAAATAGCCCACAAATAAAAGGTTCTAGTAAACAATAACCAGCAATATAGAGATGAAAATGACTTACCGCTATTTAAGAGCAATTTCATATCCCAAATTATTCTGTAATCCGGATGAACCTGAAAATGTTGACAGAGACTAAATTATGTTACCTTGCATATCCGAAGTCCATAAAAATGTATTATTTATAATGTTTCTGTTATGACTATTATACTACCAAATAAAGTTGTATTGTAGAGGTTGTCGTATGAGTAATTGTGTTGTTATATTATATCTACATTGGATATTATAATAACATTGACATTTTAGTTAATAGGACATTTTGGCCATTGGTCTTAATTACTATATGGACATTTTTACGTTGATCATTATGCAATGGACCTTTTCGTACACTGGACATTAAAAGCATATGGTTATTTTCGTATGTTGAACCTTTGTGAATTGGACATTATCTCTGTTCACCTGAGAAATAACGTCTGTAAATCAAAATCGTCAAAACTGAAACTACAGTGTAACAAGAATGAATTCTGAAAGACACCCAAATTAATTCTAAATTGAAAGTAAAAGGGCAAAGTTTTGCAAGACCCATGTCCTTGTACGTTTATTGGATTCTGGAATGTAATGCCTATTTAGGTATTTGTAAGTATATCACTGAATATAGAAAGGAAGACTTTTTAAAATGTTCATATGTAGCTTGTATACCTCAAAGACGTGACAGATGTAAACAAAATGGCGTGGAAGAGATTTTCTCTCTGCAAGTTGGTTTATTCAGTCATCTTTTTCAGTTAGTAATATGTTATCACTTTCACCATCCTGGAACCGTCTTTATAGTTTAAAAAGAGTACTAAATGAAGAATTACTCTTCATTCCTGACTGGAAGACATAAAAAATTGCTGAATCAAAGCAGACGTTTTTAAGGATACTGTATTACAATTTACGCTGACATTGTTCTACTAATCTCACGAGGAAATCTGTGACTTTGCCAAGAAATAAAACTTTGTAAACAACTTCACTCGAACTGAACTCACATTCTCAGAAATTATAATAACAAGTTTGTGTAATAAGTGGATAATAAGAATGTATTCATGAATTTGTTACAGAGTCACATGGAAGAAATGCAACGCAAGGCATATCGGCGTAAACTGTTCAATGACCAGGCAAACAAATTGCTACGCCGATACCCAGACGTGCGGGATGAAGTGATGTGGAGGATGGCTCACCTCAACTCCAAATGGGAGATGTTGGAGCAAGTCATAACTCCATGCAAGAGCAACCCTGATCAGCTTGACATGTGCACAGGTGGGTGTCACTAATACAGTTAACAGTACGTGTTGAATGAAAAGACTTGTGGAAAGTTTAATTTTAGTTTATTAGATACTAAATGGATATGGCACATCAATATGAATGAAATATTTTCAGTCTCTTTCATCAGATTTTAGCTTAGAGTAAAGTTTTATACAGTAGAACCCCTTTTAAACGAATTCCTGAGGGATTACGCTTTTTTTTTCTTAAATAGGAGTTTTATTTAAAGGGGGAGTTTGCATAAAATGGGAAGAAAAGGTTAAAATAACCAGTAATAACGTGTGTTATATACTAAAAATTATAATATTGAGGACTTCATCCGAATAATGACATATACCCTTGTATGCCAGTTTTCCAGTGATCAAGGGATTAGATAGTTGAATGCGTATAGTCATCATCATCATCATCATTGGCGCTACAGCCCTTGGTGGGCGTGGGCCTCCCTTAGTAATTGTCGCCATCCGTCTCTATCTTGTGTAGCTGCCTTCCAGTTCTTGCACCCCAACTTTCTGGCATCCTGTTCCACTCCACCAATCCACCGCAAGTGCGGTCGACCTCGTCTTCTCTGACCTCCCGGATTTGTTATTACAATTTTTTTGCAAGGTTCACTTGGGTCCATGCGTATTGCATGTCCTGCCCACCTCAATCTGCTAGTTTTAACTGTATTGATTATATTTGACTCTCCCAGAAGTCTAGTTGCATCAGTTCATAGTTGCATCTCCTCCTCCAGAGACCTTCCTCAAATGTTGGACCATAGATCCTTCGCAGAATCTTTCTTTCGAAAATCTCCAATCTTTTTTCATTGTTTTTGGAGATTGACCACGTTTCTGCCGCATATGTCAAAACTGGTCTCACTAATGTTTTGTAAAGAATAACTTTTACTTTCCTGGATAGAGCATGAGAACTAAAGTGATATTTCAAGCCGAAATATGCTCTGTTTGCTTTCATTAATCGATTAGAGATTTCTTTGGACATGTTATTATCACTAGTGACCACTGATCCTAAATATGTAAAGTTGTCAACTTTCTCAAAATTATAATCTGATATCTGCAGGCTGTCTATCTTGTCGACTATCTTTCCATTATCTGCCAACATATATTTTGTTTTCCTCTCGTTGATGATGAGGCCTATTTCTTTTCCAGACTATTCCAAGGAAAGGAACACTTCCTTTACATATTTCATGGATCTGCCAATAATGACAATGTCATCTGGAAATGCCAATATTTGTGTGGATTGATAAAAAATTTTGCTCCGTGTTTGCACTTCAGACTTCCTGACGACACTTTCCAATGCAATATTGAATAGGAGGCATGCTAATGCATCTCCTTGACGAACCCCATTGTGTATTTGGAATGTTTTGAATGCGTATAGTACACTGTAATAAATTTTCGTAAGTCTAGCTTCAATACGTAACACAGGACACAATGTTACATGTTTACGTTGAACGAGTGAACACAGCTACTACAGCGGCAGCCACATGCTGTTGCAAGCCGTACTGTAGTAGGCTAATATTCTATGTTTAGGCCTACTTCAGGTTGTAAGTTGCAGCAGTGAATCATGACCGAAAATTTGGAAAAAAAGGAAGCTTGTGAACAAAACTAAATGGAAAACTGAAGAAAAAAAAAATAAATAGAAACAGTGGCAAGTCATACACAACTTGTACAGGCATGGAAATGGAAGAGAAGTCATTTACATGGGTAAGAAGATGATGTATGAAAATGTGTACACATGAAATTTCAAAGGACGATCAACTCTCTACTTTCAAATGCTTTTGGGACATGGGTTCGAAATTAGAATAATATCATTTTATTACTTCTTGCCTTGAAAGAGTGAATCTAAAAACTAAGAAACTTCAGTCATTCAAGAATAGGGTCCACACTTGTGGAGTAACGCTTAGCACGTCTAGCCGCGAAACCAGGTGGCCCGGGTTCGATTCCCGGTCGGGGCAAGTTACCTGGTTGAGGTTTTTTCCGGGGTTTTCCCTCAATCCAATATGAGCAAATGCTGGGTAACTTTCGGTGTTGGACCCTGGAATCATTTCACCGGCATTATCACCTTCATCTCATTCACACGCTAAATAACCTAAGCTGTTGATAAAGCGTCGTAAAATAACCTTCAAGAATAGGGATAATATGTGGAAATGTAGTGTTTTCTGTAATGGGGGTAAAAGAAGTTGGCTCCATGTTTTGGCGGCTACTATGCAGTGGTATGCAGACAATAATGTTCACCCGTTGGACTAGTCTGCACAGAGTCCTGATCTCAATCCCATTGAGCACCTTTGGAACGAATTGGACCAGCGATTGAGGTCTCGGGAGATGGGGCCAACTTCCATTGTCCAACTCAGTGCCATGTTGCATGAGGAATGGCGACGCATTCCAGTAGATATCCTACACAAACTAGTGGAGAGCATGCCTGACAGGGTGGCTGCTGTTATAACAACAAGAGGTGGCACCACGAGGTTCTAAAGGGGCAAAAACGGTGCTCAATTACTTTTTGGTAGATAGTGCAGCACCTAAAATTTTTAGCACTTGTCATGAGTTAATTTTCACTCACCACAACACTTAACAGAGCTATACAACAAAATGAACAACAGCCAGTCAGAATGTTTTGTTGAGGATACTATCTGTCAATTCCTTGTCTCTTTCATCCCCTAACCTTTGAAGCTTAATGGACTTCAAGTGCAAAGATTCGTCCCTATAACTGCATAAACAAATTTCATTTTGTTAATGACAGAGAAACCGTAACACAGAGAATTCTGTAGGGCCAAAAAATTAATAACCTTTACATAAACAAATTTTAGTAAGAAAGCTTAGTTTCGTTTCTGACATGAAATGGCTGTTGTTAGAACAATTAATTCAACACTGGGCTATAGAATGGTTGCCTAATTTACAGTTAGCTATATGTTTATACAGCCAGTGCTGACATGCTGCGGAGAAATTTTAATCTCTTCACCTTTCATAAACGAAATAGAATATGTTCAAAACCAAGCTCTCAGGCTCATTACTGGTGGAATCAAAACAACTCCAATAGATTCTATGACATTCCTCACTAATATTAACAGCATCAAAATGACAATAGAAGAAAAAGCACTGATTCAATATGAAAAACTTATCAGATTACCAGGAAACAATTAGCATTCATACAGTCCTCTCTGTAGATTGAAAACTCAAAAAAGTTTCATATCCATTGTTCAAGAATTAAAACAGAAAATCGATATCCCGAATTTAAAAGAAAACTTACAAATTAAACCATTTAACTCTATTACATATAGAATATAATCTAAATTTAACAGAAGAAATACTAAAATCAGAAGTAAACACTGAAATAATGAAACAGTTGTCTTTAGAGACAATTAATATTAGGTACCCTCCACAAAACTGGCTTCATTTATACACCGACAGATCCTTGATCTCCAGAGAACAAGGTGCCGGTGCAGGTGTTACGTGCTGTCTCTTCTCACTTTATAAATCTCTTGGGTATGGAACAACAAGTTTTGATGGAGAAATCATTGCAATAAGTGAAAGTCTCAGGAATCTTCTATGCCACATCAATAAATTTAAGAATGCAGTTATATTGTCAGACTCCAAAGCAGCTATTCTGTCAATAGCCTCTAAACACACACCTTCATCTCAAACAGCAGAAATAACTAAAATGCTCTCTCAATTAATATCATTCAATAAAAGAGTTGTATTCCAATGGATACCATCCCATTGTGGAATCCTGGAAACGAGAATGTGGATGCTTTAGAAAAGAAGGGCAGCACTGCTACTTACAGACCTGTTACTAAATCTACGTATTACTCTGTGAAGAGATTTATTAAATCTACATACTTAGACTTCAACAAACAAAATTTGATAACACAATCTCAAGGGAAAAAATGGAACTCTCTGCATCATAATCCACAGTTAATTCCCGATTTACCACGAAAATCGTCTGTAGCTGCATTTAGATTGGCAACAGGCCATGATTGTTTGGCCAAACACCTGCATAGAATTGGAATATATCAGTCCCCTAACTGCCCATTGTGCAACTCAAACGAAGAAATGGATTCGGAACACCTCAAAATCTGTACTTCCGTGGCTGACCATGATAATATCTTTAAAAAAATATTGAGTGCAAGAGGTCAAATGACTTTGTTGTCAAATGCCTGGCATTGGAAAACAACAACAACAATAGTTAGCTGTATGAACCAATGGATTAAGAGAGCATTTTTATTTTTCCAGATGTGGAGCATGAAGTTCGATGCTTGAGGAAGTGGATTAGAGAGATGGAAGCCCGTTTGGAACCTTTGGACTTCCGTGTTGGTGTTGGTTGGAGCCTGCAGGAGCTGGAGGAGAAGGCCCGGGAACACATGGTGAGTAGAGAATCTTATTTTTAGAAACTTGTGCCAGCATGCAATGTTCTTATTTATTTTGTGCCATCTGAACTCTGCACAGATAATGTCAGCTTTAGAAAATTAACAAAATATTCTATTTGTAAGATAGGTAAAGAATTAGGTCCATTAATGAAACAATAACTTGGCTGCCAGTCATAGGGGTTCTTACTGCACATTTATGAATGGTCACTCCCCCATGGGATTATTCAGTTTGACAGTGGGATGCTGCTGTATGATAGTCATACTCATAGCAACTGAGCGAATAGATCAGCGAATTTGCTTCCAATTTCAGCATTAGTCTGTGAAAACAATTCGAATGATTAAGAGAGATTTTGGGGATGATTCACTGAATGAATTCATTTAAAATTGTGGAACCGACGCTTCAAAGATAGCCAGGAATTCATTGAAAGTGATCCACATTCTGGAAGGCCTTCAACAACAGAAAACCGGAAAATGTTGAAAGCATGTGGATTGCAATGAATAAAAATCGGTGAATTAGAAAAAAATCTTAGGACTCTACGGACTGTAGCTTTAGAGATTTTGACGGATTATTTTCGCATAAAACTTGTGCTGGTAAAATTCCTTCTGTGGTTCCTTTCACAAGAGCACAAATAATTTCGTCTTAAATTTACATAGGACTTGATTGAAACGTCTAATACTGAGTCAGATTTTCTCAAAACGATTATAAGTGGAGATGAGCTTTTCAGGATTGTCAGGTTTCGTGAGAAAAAATGTAAGATTTGCCACAATATATTTATTTTATTACATTAAATAGAGCACTTTTGTTTACATAATCTACATTTAATTTACTTCTTCTGGTATTTCTCTTGAGGATTAGCTGCTCTTAACAATTTTTCATCCTGTTTTGCAAATTGGTGGAAATGTTCACAATGAAAGAGAAATTCAGTACAACTTCTAGTTCTGTTTTGATCGACTCAGAATGACTCCTGTTTATAAATTGTCCATTTATTCTTCATTAATGTTGTTTTCTAATGCCAGGCATTTGACAATAAAGTCATTTGACCTCTTGCATTCCAATATTTTTCAAAGATATTGTTATGGTGAGCCACTGAAGCACAGATTTTGAGGTGTTCTGAATCCATTTCTTCATTAATGTAAAACCCTTTTTACATAGGCATTAGAAGTTGAAACACTAATAGAAATCTTAATTAGGACTTTATTTCTGATTGAAAACACTTTCTTCATAAACTTTAGAAAAAAATAAAGCCACTTGTCAACATCACTTCCTTGACAATTCTTCTTCTTCTTCTTCTTCTTCATCTTCATCTTCATCATCATCATCATCATCATCATCGCACTACAGTCCAAAATGGACCTTGGCTTCTCTCACAACAGCTCTCCACTTTACTCTGTCCCCAACCACAGTCCTCCAATTCCTCACTCCCAGTCTTGCCTTTTGCCTTAATCATTTTCCTTTTTCCATAGCCGGATCCTGCATTAGGGAATTACGTGTTCCGAGGCTACTGTATGAGTTTCTCAACAATATAGGTTTTTACGGATGTGGGGATGTCAACTCCACACTCCAACCCCCAATCTGGTCATTTGGAACACATTTTTCCAGGAGAAGCAATTGAAAGTTTGAAATGCTTAGCGCTGAAAGCTTAACTGTGATTTTCCGATCACTACTGGACAATGACTATCAGTGTTAATGCCGTATAACTCTGTATGTACATTCTATATGTCTTAAGCTATGCATTGACAGTCTTGGTTCATTTTCGACAAGAAAGTGACATCCATCATTCTTGCAGTGGACTCTTCAATTACGTTCTAATAAAACAAACCCAGTCTTACAAAATTCCTCACACAGTTCATCAAGGTTCAGAAAGTCTTACAGTCTCAATATATCAACTTCATTTTCAAATACAGAATACTGTAATCTAATTCTTGACTCGATGAAAATCTATGTAACATTAAATATCAATTATTTTCTGTAAAATTATAGCATTTTTCAAGATAATGCAGCATAATGCCATAAAACACACAAAAAATTAACAGATCTATTAAAAAGGAACAGTGTCATCTATGCAGGGGCGAATGCTGGTCACGAAAGTTAGGCTTGCTCTTTTATTGATGAGGGAAGATGGGAGGAAATAATTCATCTGGTTTGCAGATTTTCGTGTCTTGTAATAGACAATGTTAAAGTATTTAAATTGTCAAAGCCACTTTTACACCATACACCGTTATCTGTAGAAAATAACAAACACGGCCAACAAAACAGTTTATTTAGTTTTTTCGACCCTGCCAACCAATGCGTATTGTTGTATTGAGATGTACTGAACGAGCGCACATATTCTCTATTTTTCTCCTTATGCTGTCTTTTTAAATCTGGGAGCCCTGGACATGGTCTGCCGTTCTTTATAATGTCGGTCTTCTCTTGAATAGTCCTCCGGGAAAATGGATTTGATAATAAAGTTTCAATAACACACGTTTCCGAACTCATTGCAACACTTCAAATTAACGTTTAAGAACTGATAATACATGCAGCAGCTAACACATGCATTCCGCTCATAAAATTACATTACAATCGCAAATCACAGCACATTCACTGGTAAAAACTGCTGCTAATCAGTGTTGCCAACTCGATTCTTAAACATCTGTTGTGAAGCCTTGCAGAAACCGCTAAATTGCTATATTGTCAATGTAAAATTATATTATTTTGCCGCTGTGAGTGCTAAAAATACCCGCTAAATCCCTAGATCAGCAATACAAGTTTCATAAATTTTACCCGCTAAACTAACGCCGAAAAACGCTAGATCTAGCGGGAAAACCGCTGAATTGGCAACACTGCTGCCATCTGTGTAACGTTAAATAGTCGGTGTAGCTCTCGGACCAGAGCTTCATACAGCATATAACAGAAGCATGTGCGACTGGGACGGATTAGGAGGAAGGCACTTGCGCGCGCATCATATTCTTGCTGTTTCTACGTCTTTCCTGTAGCTCCGAGAAACGAGCAAGCGTTGCTATCTTGCGGTGTGCAACCTGCCGACGGTATTATGCCTAGACATTATTACAAAAATCAAAAGAAATTTTAATGTACGTAATCCCATTTTGAGAAATACATATTCTACGAAAATATTGGGCTTGCGCAGCAAGCATAGCATGCCCGGAGAAATCGCCCCTGCATCTATGTAATGTCATTGTAATTGCTACATTCCAGGACTTTCAAAACAAGATTCTTTGATGTGTGTGGATTAAAGAAAGAAGGAAGAAATAGTGTTATGGGCAAAAGAAAAATGTAAGCCATAAAATATAAGGAGAAAAAGTAAAGCTTACAGGAAGAACGTTGCTTTTCCCAAAGGAAAAATATCCTTTGGAAAAGAAGAGACTGCAAGTCATGATCGATATTAAGAATGTATTGAGGCAGCTGTAGGCAACTCAGAAAGAACACTTTTCAGACTGTTTTGAAAAGTGGAAGGAACGCAGGGATAAATGTGTGCGGTCCGAAGGAGAGTACTTTGAGGGGAACTAAAGTGCATTGTCCTAAATAGGCTAACGAAACAACAGAAGTGTGTGCTGGAAGTAATTTGGGTTGATGTCAGAAATATGTAATCTTTCAACACTACACTATGATAGTATCCACAGGAAAATACCTAATTTAGATGCATATTGTTTTGGTTTCAATCAGCTAAGGCTTAGTATTAAGAAAACAATGCACATCATTTAATACTGGCAGGATTAATATTCTTAATGTACTAGGGACATCTCAGTCTGAGTTAAGAAAGCTATATGTTCAGTCTGAAATCAATTTATTGCATGCAATTTTATTTTAAAGCAATGTATTGCAAATGAAAAGGACAGAATACCGAGAACCAAGGATTTACTTGTATTTACTTGTTATCTCTCAGGTTTCCCAATAGTAATTTATTAAATATGTTGTTGTTGTTTTCCAATGCCAGGTGTTTGACAATAAAGTACTTTGTTCTCTTGCACTCCAGTATTTTTCAAAGATATTGTCATGGTCAGCCACTGAAGCACATTTCTTGATTTAAATTGCAGAATAGGCAGTTAGGGGACGATTCAGTATTAAATTATTTTTATTTTGGATCTTTCTTTGGTGGAAATAAAGTTATCTGATAGTAAAGGTTGAGATTGCCTCGTGAAGAAATGGAGCATGAGGAGTAGGAAAGTGATTTAGAGTCAGATGATTTCACATGGACCAGAAACATGGGCATTTATAGAATTCGACAAGGTGTGTGAGATCCATTAAAATTTTTACATGTAATTGTTGTAATATCATCTCTGTGAGCATTTTTTAACATATTCAACACATTTTGCATATAAATTGCCATTTTCCTATGTGATCAACTGTTTTACGGTAAAAGTTTTTAAATTGAATTCACAATAACTCGTAATACTGTTATATTGTAAGTGACATACATTTTTCTTGCCATTGAATTCGATTTTGATTTACGAATTTTATTTATTTATTCAACCTGGTAGCGATAAGGCCATCAATTAATATTGAATTTACAAATACAATAAAAATCAAAGTACTAAAAGATTAACAGACTAATAAAAGCTAGACAGTTCGTTGTAAAAATTAAGAAGAGAGAAACTGTTGTAACTAAGATATAAAATTAAAATTACTAACACTTTCACTAGCAGGTTCATTAAATTTGAACTGCAGTGGACATTGGAGAAATAGCCAGGCTTATAAATTCATTGGCCCATTCTGGTGCAATACTCATTGCGTTTTCATTCTGCTAATGATATCATCTCCGTCGTGGTTTTATAAAACCATGCCAATTTTGGAAATGTTTAGAAACGTACAACCCACCGATTTTTATAATAAAATTATGTATTTGGATTAAAATAGATGTTTCCCTAGTTTCTCTCTGTTTCATTTTTATGTGATTATATGTCTTGGAACATTTGATTTCACTTAAAAATTCCTTAAATTCCAAGACCTAGTTTTTTATGGCACACAGGAAAGGATTACTATAATCTTACAAAATTTTGAAATTAATTTGTTTTCTGATTTTGTGCGTATATAATGACGCAATTAATTACGTATTTGAAACGTAATACTCGTTTGGGTGTCATATTCTGTTAGACTTTTGGATGTTACGAAGTATTTTTCTCTAAAATATATTTTTTAAGTTCTTCTATGTTGATATTTTACAGTTGTACACTTGGACTATTTTAGTGAGTGTAGCCTATATTGTATTGTACTGCAGTTTTTCATCTGATTCTCACTTCAAAAACTTCAGCATTGTTTTGGAAGAAATTTTCTATATTCATAAGCGCAAATATATATTACAATACGAAAATAAGTAGTTTTCCATAATGATATTGATCTGCAAATTATACAAAAAATACCTGTAGAATACTGCAGAACTTTTTTTTTTTTTTTTTTTTTTTGGAATGTTTGATATTGTTAGTCGGGAGACATTCGAGTTTATCTGAAGAGAAAGTTTATACGTCGACCGATAGATAGCAGCACCATCATTAATGTGAATAGTGCTGACATCTATGCGTCTTTAGTGTACTAATATGAAGAGAAAGTACAATATTGTGCTCACTTTTCCTAATCTGAATCTCTTCAATTTAAGATCTTTGCAAAACAATAATTTTATATGGTACATCGTTTTGGAGCAGGGCCTCCAAAATTCATTTACACCCACTACAAAATATCCTAAACCAGGCTGCCAGAATAGCTGTTGTACATGAAGATTTAGCCCAGCCATTCATTGTAGACTACATTAAAGATGCTGCAGGAAGCATACAGGCCTACTTTCCCGCAAGGGAGTAATTGATAATTTTCTCATTTCATTTACAAAACACGTGAAAATACCATGAAATAGTGATGTATTGCATGTTGTTATAGTTCTAATCGATAAATATTGCTATTGAAGAAAAAATCGATTTTGAGATTTTTGTGAAAATTATGTTTTCATAATCATTGATAACAAAAATTGGTTTGGGATATGCCAGGCGATTTCTCTAAACTGCTGGTTTGGGTTCATATCCAGCATAGCTATTCAGTTTATTCTGGAATTAAGCACATGAAATACAGTATAATAATTTTTACTAAAACTGAATGTTGTTCCTTAATTGAAATGTGAAGCACAAAATGTCAAAATCGAAATCTGTCGAAGCAGTCTATCTGTAAATTTTATTCCTTGGATAAGGTTACGAAATAAAACAAATGAGCAATGCAACTTATCTCCAGGCATCTTCGTTTCGAAGAAATTTATTATTATTATTATTATTATTATTATTATTATTATTATTATTATTATCATTATTATTTGCAGAATTATTTTCAATTCATGGTCCAAATAGCTGCACATCTGACTATTTTCTAATGTTTTGAAAGAGCACATTTTAACTTTATTAAAAGCCTACTCATTGATTAAAGTTCTCGTTAACACTTTGTTAAAAACATAAAATTTACTCTGTCACACGTTAAAAGTGTTAAAATTGTTAAAAAGGTATTTACCTTCAACAGACGGCCCGTTTCGACGCTATTTGTCGTCGTCTTCAGTGTCTCTTGAACCACTGCTGATTTTTGGCTCTGCGATGTGCAGTTGTCGATGGTAGGGGTGGGGGTGTGTTGCTCCTATGGTGGGGGTTGGTTGTCTGTATGCTATGACGTACTATGACGTCAAACAATGTGTGCGTATTGAACTGTAGTTGCGTATTAAGTATATATTGTGGGTGTGCTATTGTATTCTTATATATTTCGTATTGTTCTAGGATGTTTAACTGTGAACTTTTTGGTGTGATGTGTAAAATTTCCATATCTGTTTCTATATTATTGTAGTCATGATTATTGTCGATAATGTGATCTGCATAATTTGATGTAATGTAAGGTTTGGTTATAGCTTTAATATGTTCGTTGTATCTTGTATGAAAGGATCTTCCTGTCTGTCCTATGTAAAAATGTGGGCAACGATTGCATTTTAATTTGTAAACTCCAGTTGAATTATATATATTTGAATGTTTAGTGTGGTTGTTTAAGTATTTCTGTGTTGTATTATTTGTTTTGTATGCAATTTTGTACTTTAGTTTTCTGAATGAAGTTGCAATTTTTGGGTATTGGTATTGTGATATGTTAATGTTATGTATTTATTCTCGCGTGCTGTGTGTGTTGGTTTGTTCTGTTTTTGTTTTGCCTTTTTTATTAGTGTGTCTATTATGTAAAGGTAAATACCTTTTTAACAATTTTAACACTTTTAACGTGTGACAGAGTAAATTTTATGTTTTTAAAAGCCTACTTTTAAAGAAACATTTTTATCGAAACTAGTCAGTCAGGTACACAATAACATCATTATTTAAAATGTTAACACACTGAAGTCGTTGCTCGTATCCATTAATTTAAATAACTTAACAGTTCGTCAGTGAAAAAAAAAATGTAGTTATTTAAATGCAATCACTATTTAAATTTTACATTGCTACACATTTCAGAAATGGTATTAGACATCCCCAGTAATAGGCCTATAATAATTTAGAAATCTAACCATTCATGAGCTGCCACAAGGGACAGAGAGTATTTAAGTATATAAATACGTTTACATTCATTTTTGTTTTCACAAATGAAACTCCTACAAATATAGAGCTGCAAATATATTTTTAGATTAGTAGAAATATATCTAGTTTTAGAGAGAAAAATGAGTATTACGAAAAAGTAAAGAGTAGTAATGATTGAATCAAATATAGGTGATGCTTTAGTACAGCAATTGATCCTTTGAATGCAGCTAAGGTTACAATCGGAATAATAATAATAATAATAATAATAATAATAATAATAATAATAATAATAATAATAATGTCTTGTCTATGCGGATGACGTGAATATGTTGGGAGAAAGTTCTCAAACGATTAGGGAAAACACGGGAATTTTACTTGCAAGTAAAGCGATAGGTTTGGAAGTAAATCCCGGATAGACAAAGTATATGATTATGTCTCGTGACCAGAATATTGTACGAAATGGAAACATAAAAATTGGAGAATTATTCTTCGAAGAGGTGGAAAAATTGAAATATCTTGGAGCAACAGTAACAAATATAAATGATACGCGGGAGGAAATTAAACGCAGAATAAATGTGGGAAATGCCTGTTATTATTCGGTTGAGAAGCTTTTATCATCCAGTCTGCTGTCAAAAAATCTGAAAGAATTTATAAAACAGTTATAATACCGGTTGTTGTTTATGGTTGTGAAACTTGGACTCTCACTTCGAGAAAGGAACAGAGGTTAAGAGTGTTCGAGAATAAGGTGCTTAGGATAATATTTGGGGCTAAGAGGGATGAAATTACAGGAGAATAGAGAAAGTTACACAACGCAGAACTGCATGCATTGTATTCTTCACCTGACATAATTAGGAACATTAAATCCAGACGTTTGAGATGAGCAGGACATGTAGCACGTATGAGTGAATATAGAAATGCTTATAGAGTGTTAGTTGGAGGACCTGAGGGGAAAAGACGTTTGGGGAGGCCTAGGCGTAGATGGGAGGATAATATTAAAATGGATTTGAGGGAGGTGGGGTATGATGATAGAGACTGGATTAATCTTGCTCAGGATAGGGACCAATGGCGGGCTTATGTGAGGGCGGCAATGAACCTCCGGGTTCGTTAAGAACCATTTATAATAATAATAATAATAATAATAATAATAATAATAATAATAATAATAATAATACTTACTTACTGACTGGCTTTTAAGGAACCCGGAGGTTCATTGCCGCCCTCACATAAGCCCGCCATTGGTCCCTATCCTGAGCAAGATTAATCCAGTCTCTACCATCATATCCCACCTCCCTCAAATCCATTTTAATATTATCCTCCCATCTACGTCTCGGCCTCCCCAAAGGTCTTTTGCCCTCCGGGCTCCCAACTAACACTCTATATGCATTTCTGAATTCGCCCGTACTTTCTATATGCCCTGCCCATCTCAAACGTCTGGATTTTATGGTCCTAATTATGTCAGGTGAAGTATACAATGCGTGCAGCTCTGCGTTGTGTAACTTTCTCCATTCTCCTGTAACTTCATCCCTCTTAGCCCCAAATATTTTCCTAAGAACCTTATTCTCAAACAGCCTTAATCTCTGTTCCTCTCTCAAAGTGAGAGTCGAAGTTTCACAACCATACAGAACAACCGGTAATATAACTGTTTTATAAATTCTAACTTTCAGAATTTTTGACAGAAGACTAGATGACAAAAGCTTCTCAACCGAATAATAACAGGCATTTCCCATATTTATTCTGCGTTTAATTTCCTCCCGAGTGTCATTAATGTTTGTTACTGTTGCTCCAAGATATTTGAATATTTCCATCTCTTCGAAGGATAAATCTCCAATTTTTATAGTTCTATTTCGTACAATATTCTGGTCACGAGACATAATCCTATACTTAGTCTTTTCGGGATTTACTTCCAACCCAATCGCTTTACTTGCTTCAACTAGAATTTCCGCGTTTCCCCTAATCGTTTGTGGATTTTCTCCTAACAAATAATAATAATAATAATAATAATAATAATAATAATAATAATAATAATAATAATAATAATGCTTAATCACTTCAAAACTCTATTAATATTGAATCTATCATGTATTTATTGTGCACATCACTTTTTTTAATTGTTTCCTGTTTATCGAATAGTGAGGCTATCGAGCAAACTCTAATATGATATCGATTGTACGCCGGATACGAACGAGGTTTAGAAGACGGGTAGGAGATCCGCTGTCATCCCAAACATCCTGTTGGGTGTCGGCATGAAGAAGAAGCGGGGAAAGGACACGTTTCCACAGCAAAGAGAAACCACAATCGTAGGTGTGGTCACGGACTCATGATCTCCGTGATGGTTTTTGTACCAGGTTTTCTTTGTCCTGGCAGTTAAACTTTTTTTTTTAATGTAGGCCTACATGTTCGTATTGGAATTTGAAATCAACACATTTCAACGCGCTCTAAAAAATACATGCATCGGGATATGTCATTGAATTTCCTGTCCATTTTCTGCCTTTATGTTGCCTGTAAACAGGAAACACGAAGTCTAGTTTGTAATACTTTTTACATTAATTTTGAACTATGCAAAGGATGTGGATTACATAAAAATACTAAAATGTCGGAAGTAATTAATATTCTAGTCTTTCACTATAAGAACATGTTAAATGCAGACCTCGTAATGTTGCTATAGCTTATTTAATTGAATATTCTTATGCAAATCTAGTCTTTCAGGTAAAGCTCCCTGTAAAGCAGATTTGAATAATTTCAAGGGAAAAATTGTTCCGGGGCCGGAAATTATTCAAATCTGCTTTACAGGGAGCTTTACCTGAAAGACTAGATTTGCATAATATATACGTCACTGTGTACGTTAACAGAATACCACAATTCCAAGTCACACAGAGATTGTGTGCAGTCGATGTGGGTCTCTGGCGTTTCGTCAGCCCACGCGAGTTGTGTGGATATAAAAGGGAAAAGTTGAGACAGTGTCGGGTGTGGAGTTCCCGGGTAGCTCAGTTGGTAGAGCGCTGGTACGTTCAACCAGAGGTCCCGGGATCGATACCCGGCCCCGGAACAATTTTTCCCTTGAAATTATTGAATATTCTTGTGAATTGAATTTTTATTAATTTTGTTTAGTTTACATAGTAAGGGCCGATTTCACCACATTATCATTATCATCATCATCATCATCATCATCATCATCATCATCATCATCACCATCATCCAATTCAAGTACTAGACCTAGTGGTCTATTGCGGTCTCAATGGTCTCATGCCATCTTTTTAATGGTCTTCCAGCAGATCGTTGTCCAGAAGGGCGGTAATGTAGCACTGCCTTTGGCCATCTTTCTGTTGGCATTCTCTCGACATGCTGTTTCCAATTAACTCTATAGATTTGAAGAAAATTTAATATAGATCGGACGTTCGATTCTTCCAAAATTTCTGTATTTCGTTTTCTATCCCAAAGTGTGTATCGCGCCGTTTTTCTCATGAATTTCATTTCGTTGGTTGTTATACGTTGAGCATCTTTTCTCGTCGAAGTCCAGGCTTCTGATCCATAGACTAAAGTAGGTCGTGCTAAAATGTTGTACATCTTTAATCTTATATGTTTCTGTACTAAATTAAGTTTCAAAACTGAATTGATAATGCCGATAACTTTTACAAAATTAGTTATTTTAGAATCGATATCCTTTTCTTTTTCATATGAAAGACGGTACCCTAAATAGTTAAATGTGTTCGAGTGTTCTAGAATTCCGTTTTCAATACAGATTTTACTTCTTATTGGATATTTACCTTTAAACGCCATAACTTTAGACTTTCATACAGAAATGGTCATATTAGGCCTATAGTCTTTTGTAACTGTGTTTAATGAATATATTGACTTTCTGAGATCGTCTTCTGAAGTGGCCAATAGAACCTGGTCATTTGCGAAGAGGATTGTATCTATTTTGGTCTGTCTATTTGTAGGAACAAAGCATCTGTTTGGGTTTTGGAAACGCCATTTACATATCAAAGAGTTCATGTAGATTATAAAAGCAGAGGTGAGAGAGGACATCCCTATCGTACACCTGTGTTAATAGTTTTAAAATCTATTATTGGATTATTTATTCTAACTGAAATTTTTATGTTCTTGTACATATTATAAATAGATTGTAATATTTGGTTTCGGATCTCGTTTTCTTTTAATATAATTAATAATTTTTCTCTGTTTAATTTGTCGAAAGCTTTTTCATAATCTATGAAAGCCACATGTAGTCCTAAATTAAATTCTCGTCGTTTTTATAATATGTAATGGCTGTCGAGAGGCTATGTAAGGTGGCAGCCCCACCACTGGACTTACCTGGCGATAGTCTTGTAAACTATTCTGGGGAAATTCAATTACAGTGAAGTCTCAGATGGTAGATAGCCGGATGGATAAAACTGACCACATTACCAAATTAAGTTACTATCAGTTAATTGTGGATTAGCAAGTTGCTGAAATCGGCCCGAAGTGGAAGAACGTCTGGTAACAGAACATTTCTCAAATGGATAAAAATCACATGTCTTTCTAAATAATTACATTATGTACAATCTGAAGGGAGAATGGGAGAGGGAATATATTTTTTTTTACAAAGATAAGATGTAATCAGTCTGAAGACGAAATAGACTCATAGCATAAATTATTATTATTATTATTATTATTATTATTATTATTATTGGCCTCTGGCTGTTGTTCAGCACACAAATATTAATAATAAATAAATAATAATAATGATAATAATTATTATTACTATTATTATTAAGAGAGTTCCGTATCTTAAAAGTGTATTATGCAAATCTAGTCTTTCAGGTGAAGCTCCCTGTAAAGCAGATTTGAATAATTTCAAGGGAACAATTTTTCCCTTGAAATTATTCAAATCTGCTTTACAGGGAGCTTCACCTGAAAGACTAGATTTGCATAATATATACGTTACTGTGTACGTTAACAGAAAACCACAATTCCAAGTCACACAGAGATTGTGTGCACTCGTTGTGGGTCTGTTCGTTTCGTCAGCCCACGCGAGTTGTGTGGATATAAAGGGAAAAGTTGAGACGGTGTCGGGTGGAGTTCCCGGGTAGCTCAGTGGTAGAGCGCTGGTACGTTCAACCAGAGGTCCCGGGATCGATACCCGGCCCGGAACAATTTTTCCCTTGAAATTATTTAAAAGTGTAGTTTAAACGACTATTAGCACACGCTAGCTTGGTTGGAATGAAGGAAGCATCGTAACACTGCCTCTAGCGAGCTGCCATACAGAACGAACTGGAAAGAATGCAAATTCGAGTGCCGGATGTGAGGTTTGGGCCGTTCCATGCACACTCGGAATTTTCTTTCATTCTTGCAGACGAGCATCTTTATTATGCAGATTGTGGGCGACTCGCGTGCTACCGAAAGGAAGTCTGGGTGGCCTTGCACAAAGGTCATCTTCTCCGCAAGCCCTCCTCCCACTACACTACAATAATTTGAATGTTTTGATGTGTGGCGATGACACGCTCTTTTCGGCCGTTGACCTGCAGCATGGTGGCTGGCGAATTAAACGAGCAATGCCCTGCCCTGCACGGAGCTATATAGACCAGCTCGGTTGTAAAGTACGAGCTTGGATGTAGTAGGCCTATTCTAGTTAAAAGTCTCGAATGGATCTCGATGTCTTGCCAATAGCCAATGAATTCAACAACGCATTTTGATCATGGGTTACATTTCCGTAAAATCTCTCCTAACATAAATAGGAAAGCAATGTCACGGAGAATACAGTGCATATTGAGTCCGCCGCTGTGGAGTAACGGTTAGCCTCCCTGACCGTGAAACGAGTGGACCCGGGTTCAAATCCTGGTTGGTATAAGTTATCTGGTTGAGGTTTTTTCCGGGAGTTTCCTTCAACCCATTGAGGGCAAATCCTGGTTAACTTTCAGCTTTGGATCCTGGACTCATTTCGTTGGCATTATCATCTTCATCTCATTCATGCGCTAGATAACCATAGACGTTGATAAAACGTCGTAAAATCACTAATTAAAAAAGTGTATACTGGGTGTTCAGTTCAAAGTGTGTCGTGGCTCGCTGTATGCCGTCATGTGGCTAGTCGATGAGCCTAGAGAATTCAATCTTCCTACACTTCCGCAGAGGCATATTACCTATGTGCCAGAGAAGTTGCCTGGCAAGTACGGCGTTCATTCAGAAGAGTACTTACCGATACTTACCGTAACGCCGGTAGTGGCATGAATGTGAACTGTTTGGAAACACGTACTGAGGTGAGTTTTTTTCTTACTGTCGGGATATGGGGAGAGGGTTAAGACGATTACTTACGTATTTGTTGACATTAACTTCGACGGTCAACATGGACACGGAGCATTTGATTTGTGTTGTGGAATGTTACCGTACGGAACCGATGATAACAAATACCCTGCGTACGACTTGGCTTCGCAAAACACAGTTCGAAAGAGGTTATGGTAGCACACAGACCGTACAGACCGCATCTGTTGCTACGACGTTCAAGTTATACCGTACACGTTCTCAAGTTCAGATTGAACGCCTTGAATAATAGGCAACTTTTCTGACACAAAAGCTGAAACTCGGTTCAAATCGCTGACTCATCAACAGTAACGTCATGACACACTTTCAAATGAAGACCCAGTATTGTAGCTGTAATACGAATATGTGAAGATTAATTATTTTTATCTACTTGAATGGTACAGTTTGTAAGTGTTTAAATATCTCCTTGAGATTATAGAGAACAGATTTTTGAATAATTCAGATAAATAATAAATTATGTTTTATTTAATGACGCTCGCAACTTCCGAGGTTATACCAGCATCGCCGTTGTGTCGGAATTTTGTCCTGCAGGAGTTCTTTTATATGCCAGTTAATCTATTGACATGAGCCTATCGCATGATATTCATGACTCTTTAAATTACTGTTTTGGTTAAAATTTTGGGTTTTTCTATTATTGATATTTTCCGATTTCTTGTTATGTCTACTTTACAAATATGTATAGTTTATATGCGATATCTTACTTCAATTGCTCATTATTAGCATTTTTCTAACCGGAAGCAGTCATTCCTTCAATCGGAAGTTACTGTCTACAAGTGCACGGCTGTCGTTTTCAGGGTTTTCTGTGACAAATAAGTTAAATTTGGCGCTATTTGTTCGGAAGAAATATTTCTCAAATTATAAAATTACTATTTCTTGCATAGATGGCAGTGTTCTTTATCTATTCAAAATTTGTTTCTTGTTTCCTCATTTATTGATTTTTTGGATTTGTTTAATTTCCAAAAATAATAACACCCATCAAAGAGCGTCTTAAATGACTGTGACATAATATATATCAAATTAAAGGAAATTAAATACTCTGTATTCTGAATCAAAGCAAATTTAGAAAACTGCATAACCAAAAATTTTGTGAAATAAGTAAAGAAATATTGAAAAAAATCATAATACACTGCTCTCTGAAATTGACTGAGCAAAATGGAAATAAAGTCAATGGCTTTTCCAAAACACGCTATGAAATATTTCATACAGAACAATTTTTATCCCGAAAAGAAAGCAAAAAGGAGGAAAATTGTATTAAACTTTTTTTATTTGAAATATCTCAAAGAATAACCCGCTGAAATTAATCATATTACTTACAGTTCACTTTGTAAATCTGCAGTGCTTGGGAAAAGAGACATAAGTCAGTTTCCACAAACCTTTTTTGATAATTTATTTACAACTTACGGAACATCTGCTCGCTTGGAAAAAAAAAACGTAAGTATTCCTCCCATTACAATAATTCATACAGAAAAAAATCAAATGGACATAAACCAGTGTAAGTTGTCAATAAATTATCAAAAAAGGTTTGTGGAAACTGACTTATGTCACTTTTTCCTAAGCACTGCAGAAATATACTTTTAATAATAACCTTAGTAACACAAGAAAATAAACTACAAGCAGTAACTTGTATATCATCGTAACATGACAAAATCAAGTGAATTGCTCCGAAAAGCTTAAAAGGTATGATAAGAAAGTATGTGTCCCTGATATACATATATTTTATTATTAACATAGAATATGGTACCATTACGTAGCTATAGCTTCGTAATCATTTTTGTAATACGCTAAAGGGCCATTCACAATGAAAATTAAACATAACCGTAACATAAACACAGAAGTTTGCGCCCAGGCTACAAAATTGGATCATTCACAATGATTCACATAAGCATTGCCATAAACATTACCGTAACACGTTAACATGAAAGTTTGCAAACTCCAAACTTTCATGCTTATGCTTACGTGATTTGCAAACAGAACACAATCGCGGAGTCCATACCTGTGGAGTAACGGTCAGCGCGTCTGGCCGCGAAACCAGGTGGCCCGGGTTCGAATCCCGGTCGGGGCAAGTTACCTGGTTGAGGTTTTTTCCGGGGTTTTCCCTCAACCCAATACGAGCAAATGCTGGGTAACTTTCGGTGCTGGACCCCGGACTCATTTCACCGGCATTATCACTTTCATATCATTTAGACGCTAAATAACCTAGATGTTGATACAGCGTCGTAAAATAACCCAATTAAAAAAAAAAACAATCGTGGAGCTCTGAAGTATACGACAGAATATAAGGAAATGGCGTCGTTCTTATGTTTCCATGGTTACCAAGTATGTTTGGTGTTATGTTTATGTTTCCATCGTGAGTGATGGTATGACTTCTTGATTTTACCGTAACGTTTATATTCTTAAGTTAACGCTTACGTTATGTTTAATTCTCATTGTGAATGAGCCTTAAGAGAGAGAATATTTGAGATGTGAATATTATTTGACATAAACAATAGCGCCAATGTTATGCAAAATGACACAAAACAGACTTAAGCTACAGAATTTCAGCGGACACTGTACGTTAGAAGAAATACCTGAATGCAGACCGTTATGACAGTAGTTCGCAAGTTCGTGTAGCACTAGCTCCTATCTTATCTCGGTTTTGTTGTATTGTCCTTGTATGAGCAAGTTTGTAACCGCATCCTCATTGCACCAATTTATTTTAATGTTTGTGTTTTGTGCCCCTTCCGCGTTAAAATTAGCACAGTTGAGATGACAGATGAAGATTAGACTTTCTATTGTTTCCGTAATTCTATACGGACACGCTATGAAAGACTTGTGATAAGCTGTGTTTACTTTGCGGTCCGGGTTGCCATTTCCACGTATTGCATTAGTAACGAAGACTGTATTACTCGTATAATATTTAAAATGAAGGTTTTCACCTTATCGGAGCGAAATCTTAAAGTAAGCGTGTGTAGCTTATTTTATTTACAATAAAAATTGATTGTTGTAATCTAGTCTACTTAACGTTACTTTCTATAAAATAATCAGTTGGTGTCAGTATTTATCAAGGTTAGTTCTACATTGTACTATATCCTGAGTTCATTCCAATTGACTAGGGAAGTGATCCCAAACTTTAAGGTTTGCAGAAAAAAATTATGCTTCTTGGAGTTTTATTACTTTCAACCCAACTTGTCATACTCTAGGTAGGCCTATATAGTCTATAAATAAATCACTACACCTAGTTTAGTTTATAATCAGTTGAATTTGTGTTACATTAAAATACGTCTTTTTATGAGCACTCCATACATTGAAAGCACTTGGGGAAATCAAATTCTTTACGAGTAGGCCCTTAAAGATTTATTGTCGGCAGAATGTTAACCTCTTTTTTGGTATGTTTCATGTATTTGAAACCTCGCTCACGGTTTCAGAATGCAATGTAATTGTTGCAGATACTGTATAACTAAATCAATTACAGGCAGTTGGGTCACTGGGTGTAATAACAGCTTAAGTTTGAAACCCATGTTTTGACAAAAACAATGTCAAAGTTTTATAACATTGTAGAAATTTTCGTAGTACATTACTCGCATCATTTGTTTTGTATAATATTTTAGACTGAATAAATTATTCATGTCCAATATCAGTTATAATTTAAACACAACCCATTTTTAAATATCTGTAAATAATATATGAAAAACGTAAGTCATTATTGCATAGAAAGTCTGAGACTTCTAAAATTAGAGTACCTAAGCATTAAAACCTGTAGAAAAGTATTATTTCACTAACATAACATACACGAACTTTATTGAATGAATAATAAGAAAGAATAATACTTAACACTCATGAATTTGTTAGTTGATACACATCTCTGATTTCATTTTCTTCATAATCCTCTTCGTTTCCTATGTTTTCCCAAGTTTATTGCGATTTTTCTTTGGCTATTTTTTTATCTGACGTCATTCCATTTTCGGCCAATGAAGTGTAATGAAATTTTGAATTCCAACCAATCACAGTCATACATCACGGTAATTTCTGCAGCTCGATTTATCACTATCAATTTATCGCATGGTCGTTCTTTTGTTTAGTCAGTGTCGCCAACTGTTTCCGCGTAAATCGATGAGCTTGAATCCATTGTACTAAATAAAGTGCGAAATTCTACTTCCACATCTACAGCTTCATTTTCTAATTCCATGAAAGAAAATGACACTCCTTCATAACAAGTATTCATTTAATTAATGTATTAATCAGGTTATTTGTAATTATACTATAAAATGTTTAAATTAAATTATGATTTCAGCAGATAATGAAAACAATTCTGTTATAATAACAAAAGAAAAGCACAGTACATGTAATTAACATTGTTAAACCTGTATTTCGCTTTTCTCAATTGGCATTACTGAGTAACATTCAATTTCTCTATTGAAGTAATCGTTATTCATTTATTTCGATTTCACAATGTCTGAATAGGTTACGTATTCATAAATATACAATTATTAACATTTTGTGAGCGGATTTTAGGGATATATTACTTACATTTTTATTTTAGTCACGAAGTAGTCCTAATAAACGTCACTCGAGGTCTGAGATTACTATAGATAATTTTAATTATATTATTTTATTATTGAAATTCTTAAAACCAGAAAATACATGTTCCCTTCAAAATATTTTGGATTCTGATCCAGTGCTGGATGTAAATCGTGTGAAAGTGACATATGTGATCATGAATAAAAATGTTTGACATTATTTTTTTGAGCTAAGGAGTCTCTCTTCGAATTATTTGGAGAAGAGAGGCCCGTCTGTTAATTTTATTTGGAGGGTAGACGCCCCTGGTTGTATAAGTTGAGAAGACAGAATTTTCAGCACTGGAAATAGCAAGTCAGTACCGTGTACGGAGATCGGCTTAAAGCAGTTAAACACAGTCCAGATCTGGAAGTTCACAGACTGTCGTGTTTATGCTTCCTTTCTAAGTGATTTAAACGCTGTAATGTGATATGAGAGTGCTCTTCCACTTTCGTAACGTTTCTAATGGTAGTCCTTGCATTGTTTAAAACGTTATTACGGGTTTTATAGAGATTCTGAGTGATTTATAGAGCATTTTGAAGGAAATGAGCAACTTCCGTCCATTTCAACTGTTGTGGCTACTAATGCAGTCCGATAGAAGGGTGAAATTACACGAATCCGTGATGACCCCGCTATCTCTGAATTGAACATTATCGACAAGTGGGTCACCTATCATGCTCTCCCCCGGGGGGCATTATTAAAGAACATGCAAAGCGGTACTGGATACTTTTTATTTGCACTTGCAGTGGGAAATCAATACGTTCTCCTCATCCGTTTTGCTGGTATATTTAGATATCGCTTAATGCTTTATGGACCATGAACTTTTCTTGTGGATTTAGCTCGTCAAATTATAAAGACTTTTAAAGGATCGGTTACTAGAGTGTGACTGCTGTGGGAGCAAGGTGAAATACTTCGCTGTTAGATGAAAGCAGGATATCCACTGTTAAGCTGATGCCTTGCAACTCTGCATTTTTAGCAGTGGCGGCCATTCTTCATGTGCTGCAGTGCTGCAGCTCACAGTTAATTTTCTGCCCCTAGCATAATCTTATTTATATTTTCTTTCTTTCATTCGTGTTACGCGTTCCAATGCACGCAGAATCGGGAACTGCTATTGTCTATAGCAGTCATGTCAGTTGATGCCCATAGGCGCAAGCGCGCGCTTTAGAGCTCAGGAGAGCCTGAGCGCTTTAGATCGCAAAGGAAAGAGACAGACGAAAGAGGTAGTTACATGCAGCTGGGTCGAGTTATATACAGGGATGGTCAGCACTGATTCAATAGATAAAGGGAAGAAAACTTATTACAACTGTAGCCATACCATTAAGTACGAGAAAAATCCGTACCGGCACCGGGAATCGAACCCAGGACCTCTCAGCTGTGCGCGCTGAGTGCTCTCTAACCAACTGAGCTATGCCGGGATACATATTTGATACATATATGATGTTAACAGTTTAAAGAAACTGTTGTTGAATATGGCCATAAAGTCATGTAATATGCGCTCCTGTACATATATGACGTGTATCGTCTCAAGTGCAGGCAGTAAGGCCGTAACACGATACTACGAGAGGAGTTCGGCCGGCGTCGTGAATCGGGTCCCGGCATAGCTCAGTTGGTTAGAGAGCACTCAGCGCGGACAGCTGAGAGGTCCTGGGTTCGATTCCCGGTGCGGTACGAATTTTTCTCGTACTTAATGGTATAAAAACAAACTGACTACTCATACTAGTCGAGCAAAATATAATGAGGTGGGCGAGACCTCATTCATATTTGATACATAACTGTAGCCATGTTAGCCATGTTAATTTTTAGATTTGTTTGAGAAGTATAAGTGCATTATAAGAATGTATGCTTTAATATTAATGCTCATTTTTCACAAGTTTGTTTTCTTTTTATTCGAAGGAAATATTTTATCAACTTTTTTTTATAGAAAAGTGAAATTTTCAGATATAGATCTATTTATTTAGTAGCCTTACAGGTACTGAAACAATATTTTCGTAAATGTAATATACCGTATATACGTATTACTGAAGATAGTGTATTACAAATTTTGAAAATATTCGCATGGAAAATGTTTGTAAGGAAATGAATTAACAAAGCAACTACTGTTACATCATAAGCAAAAGATACGTGCCCATGTATTGTAAAAATGTCAGGTCTATAGCTTCAGCAGGTTTCGAAAAATAATTTACTATTCTGATGATAGAAAGTTGCTCACCAATATCACCTTAAAAGCATAATGCGATAAGACTTCTGTTATGGAATATTAGTTACACATAACACATATACATAGGTAACTTTGATCTGTACTATAACATTGTTTTGATTAGGTCATTGATTACTTTTATAAGGCTAAAGATACCATCAATATCAATTCCAACTTACCATGTCATACTCAATCTTTTTTTGAGATATCACTTTCTTTATGAGTGATGTGTTTCATTCACTTAGTACAATATAGTTGTACTACTATGGAATGTATGTGAATATTCCTTCTTAAATCTTTATTATGTTATTAACGTTTAAAACACAAGTGCAATATTAAGAAATTGGTGTTAGTAACCTACTTTTGTTTTACAGGCAATATAGATATTATCAAACAGAAAGAAGCCATATAAAAATAACGACATAAAATTTCACTTTTCGTTTTAAGTTTGTGCACCACTGTTTTCTTAATGCAACAGGCTGCTTAGTTCTCCTTCCATACCCAGCGCTTGATGCCCGCGCACGACGTCAAGGTCAGAAAAATGCGCTTGCTTTCACATCACTGGTCTATAGCTTGTGCGTCGTCTGCAAGTCCCAGTCGGTAATGTGTGCTGACTTCCTTATCGCAATGAACAGCAGTGAAATGCAGCGAACCTTGCACATGCGCAGAGAGTTTACATTCGCTTGTTGTTGTTTCCCATTATAAACAGTGTGAGCTACAAGGCAAAGCAGCGAATTGAAATGACTCGTTCACATTGGCGTTTTATAAAATCTACAACCAATCAGGAGTGATGTTTGTATAGATGGGTTGCAATCTACAAATAATGCGGACGTCACGACATCTCTGAGAAGCAGTCGTGTACTATTTGTGAGTTTGTGTCAATTTTACAAGTCCTGGTCACAGAATGTAGGGACGATTATTTTATTCTTATGCTAATTATTAAACTTTCCTGTAAAACTGAAACGTATTGTTTATAACATTTATTATTAGCTTATTTATGTATACTATATTTAATACAATTTAATTAAAAGATGCTGTACTCCTATTCTACTACTTCAACCTTCCGACAGATGGCTTGAATGCACCGGAATGCTATTCGAATTTAAAATTTTGATTGCTGGTTGCCGACATGGAAGGGTTGAACTCCAAAGTAACTGGCAGCAGTGTTTCCAACTGGACGGAAATTCCGTCAGTTCCGTCAAAACTGACGGAATTTCAATGTAGCGGACGGGAAAAGAATGGCTTTGACGGGTGACGGATTTTCTGGCGGAAAATACGATTTACATTGATGTAAATTGCCATTTATTTTTTAAATGTGAATGGAAGTATTCCATTTTACGTAATGACGTTTTTTAAAATATATTTTTGAATTTCTTTAAACACAATTTTCAGAGCTGTACTGAATTATAGTATCTTAATAACCTATTTTGTAAGCTATCTAACGATATCTTTAAACATTTTTTTGCAATTAATCTTATGGTCAGAAAACGAATTTAAAATAGAGCTATGTGCTCAAATATAAATATTTTAACTGCCCATTACATTTAAACGGTAGCTGTCGCAAACATAGGGTAATTTTGTACATGATTAATATATCCGACATTAAGATTGAATGTACAATTTTTAACGAATTTGGAGATATGAATGTTTTTCGTCACACTGTTTTGCATGGAATTACCCATCTTTCCACTTTTTTAACTGTTGTCATTTTTAATTGTTTTAATTTCTGAAGGAACGTAGACCAACCCAGCACATAAACTGCAGAACTAGAGGCAGATGATGTGGATGAATTATTAATATAATCAAGATTGGTGAGAAAGTTGCGTTAATATTTGCTTTCATTTTTATATAGATATATTAAGTGGGTCTCATTTATTTTAAATTTTAACGGATTCTGACGGATTTCCAGGTGTTAGACTGACAGGGATACAATTTATGTGTTGGCGACATTGGTAGACAGATTCTGCAGCATGAACTTCATACTGTTCCACTAGTGAGTAGATCAAGCAAATTTTAACAACTTTTTTAAAGTAAATCTCCCATATTGTAGCACACTCTCATTTTCAGCCACGAGCCGCCACTGATTTTCTTGGAAAACAAAATTTTTAATTGATTCCCAGAATATGGGCGTAGGCCTATGTGTGTTTGGGTTTATTCCTCAGGTCTATAGCCTTCGTGAAATTCTCCCTTCTAAAATATTATAGGCTTATTAAATTTCTGTAAAGATCTCGTTTCACTTTTTATTACTCTTCTTGTCGCAGTTAAATTTAACACGCTCGCCATAGACAGTAGAAACCCCATATAACGCTGTTGCTGGGGGGTTATACTTCATTCCCTCGTTAAAATCCAATCGCGGTATGTGGGAGAGTGGCAAAACTAGTAAGTTTATGTTGTGCTTTCATTCTCTAATTGTACCTTCTGGGATTCTGCCCTCATGTGATAAACTTGACTTTGGCTCCCAGCTCTTCATGTGATCAATTATTTTGAGTTTATTACTCACTGAACTGGCCTACGCTTTTCGTTTCTTAGACATCACTCGTGCACCAAACTCAAGACTCAATACAACACGACTGTTCTGGATTTTTAAGACTACAGTAATCCTCCCATATCCGTGGGAAAGTTCCGGAACTGCGGATAATAGCAAATCCTATAATACATCTTGATTACACAACTTTTAACACTGTATCACTTCGGAATATGTATGATGAGACTTTCTTGTGTTAAATTCTAACGTACCTTGTTAACATGTTTCGACCTATTTATGGGTCATCATCAGAACTGGTCGTTGTTGGTCTTGGCGCCTCTTGTTCTGTTTCCTGTGAGGGTGAGTTTGTGTGGTATAGTGTAGAGTCAAAGAGTGTGTGTGTTTTGAAATTGAGTTGTGTGTTGAGAATATCGTTGGTGTGTGTTTTCGTGTGTCTGTATATTTCATATTGTTCTAGTGTGTTTAGTTTCTGGCTTTTTGGATGGATGTGTAGTATTTCCATGTCTGTGTTGATGTCTCTGTAGGTGTGGTTAGTATTTATGATGTGTTCTGCATATGTGGAGGTGTTTTGTAATTTTGTTACGGCCATGATGTGTTCTTCGATCACTTCTACATAGGACAGACAGGCAGATCATTTCAAACACGTTACAAGACATTTATGCATCTTTCAAATAACTCTCTTAATTTTTCCCAATAATAATAATAATAATAATAATAATAATAATAATAATAATAATAATAATAATAATAATGTAGTTAACCTAAATAACAATGCAGTTAAACTAAATGGTTATTTTTGTAGATACGAGGTATCATTTCTTAGCCACCGATATGTGTTAAAGTGCATCCTTGATTGTGGTATCGACCGTTCTCTGATTTTAATCTTTGTTATCGTGTTCATACTATCTCATTCCCTTCTTTTAGAGGAATCTGTGGTTTTCTGTTTGAAATAAAGCAAAATAAATTAATACGAATATACCTTTATTCCGTTTCTAAGTTGAGAAAGCATGTAATACTTAAATCAATGCCCTCTGTGCGCCATGGAGTATTATAGCGCGTCATGTTGTGGTTTTCTTGCATGGGAGCTGACTCTCTTGTGAGCTCAGAGCCATGGGAATTGGGCATGGGTCATCCATACGGTCATTGCCTGACGGTTAATTTCTCATCTCGCCGGCGGCAATGCATGTCGTTCGGAGCCAACACTGTATAAATAATATGCTAATTTAAAGGAATCACAAGTGTTCTTCGCGAGGTAGCAGGAAAGTGAAAGGTCGTGTCGATTTTTGCTGTGTACCTCCGCTTGTCACCATTCTTTTCTCTTCCTTTTGCTGTCAAATTAATGTAGTTCCTTCTCTGGTGGAGGAATGTTCTCACCACTACCTTGTCTTGTTTTATGACGCCTCAACAACAATGGTTCTCAGCCTTTCTCTGAGAAACACGTCCAGATATAGGGTCGCGACCCACAAGGTGGCGGCCGTGTAAGTCGGGAATCTTTACCTTATATAGCCTTAACCTCGGTAAGTATCAGCGTGTATGGTTAGTGTAATCGGTGTGTTCCTGGCCGATGGACAGCACAGTAGAAAGCTCACGATGTACCTCCAATCGGTGGCTTATAATACCAAATGAAAGTCATGCATGGATAACAGCTTAACTGTCTCGTTATATGTAGCTGAACAAATTAGGTCTAATCCGACCTACACTAAGGATTCCTCAATTCTCCAATACTATCGGCCATTATGCTCGCCTTGCCGTCCTCATTTGTCAGGTCGCTTCCACTTAGTACCTTCACTTTCGACTTTGCAGTGCAATGAGCCTTTATGTGTACACTGGTCTACATATTAATACTGATACTGTTTAAAAATATCTCGCAACAACAACATACTTAATCACCTGAAAGTTAACACACATACTTGCTTAAAAAAGTAATGGTGCATTCATCGAATCCCTATAATTGCGTGATACTTTTAAGCTGTTCGTGACTTATTGTCAACATGATTGGGATTGAAGCATTTTTGAGACTATAGCCATACCTGTGTGCTGTGCTGGACTTGTTACCCGAATCAGGCTAGTCCGCACAATATAAGTTGGCCGAAAAGAAAATTCATCCATTGCGATAAAATTTAGTTCATTTAGACTAATAGTAAATACATTTTTAGTACAGTAATTCGTTTCGACGGTAACATTTGTATTTCGAAATGTTTAACGGTCTTACTAATAAAAACTCTTTTTATACATACGTTGAACTGTCTTATACAATGAGTAGCTCGTTTATAAGTCGTGTGTAAATTCCTTACCAATAATCACTACATACGTCGTGTATAACAGTACAACTGTTACACAGCTACGTCATAGTTTCGTCATTACTTCGTTACGAAAGATAATAGAATATCTGAGGTTCTCTATTGCATCCGGTAGAGCGCTCTAGTGTGCCGTGCTAAGTATCGATAGTACAACTGGCTCTCATCGATTTCCACACTATATTTTGGCCAAAGAGTACAAGAAACAGCAATATTATTCTAATTATTCTGTGCTATTTGTTTTGTTCTTCTGTGGTTACAAGGCAACTATCATCATAAAATGACAGTCGATACGAACAGCTGTTAGAGGGGCGGCCGTTTTTTCTCTATATACCTACAACGCTTAAACAAGGGGTTTCGTATATGTAACTACTGCAAAGCAGTTCCCATTGTATAGTTACAGACTGTTTATACATCCATCGCTTACGCATGGTCTATTAGTAACGTTTTCTGTCTCAACTCTGTATAAGTCTCATATAAAAACTATACACGGTTTATTAGTAAGATCGTAAGTGTATACGAATATTTTGAAGTTATTTCTTAAAAATTCAAAATTCGTTTACGTGGAGATACTTTTATTACAAAATTCTTAAGTTTAGATGAATATTTTTAAGTTATAAATTTTCAATGGATAACCGTGGAGAAATTATTCCAAGTGAAAGGGATGGGTTTATAAAGGTTATACAGTAGCCTATGTACAACCTTCGTTCCAGAAATGCCAATCGAACTGAGGGATTTTGAGTTTCCAGAAGAAAACCTGATTGCACAAAACCTCTTACATCTTTATTACGAGCAGAAAGAAGACTGTGTTAGCGGCGATGTTGCCAGACTGCTGAAACTTCCAACTTAATTTTCTAATTAACTGTGCATTAAATCACAAAATGCAATATAGGTTTTCTGTTCCAGTAAGTGTCCCTTTCAATCTACATGGTATTTCACTTCCACCATGTATGAAGACAAGACATCTGGAATTGCTGGTCGGATTCTTTCAGGAAATGGTGCTAATGCATAACATCTTAAAATATAAACACAAATGAGGTTGGATCCGCTAACATAATAAATAATAAGCATAGTCTGCGCATTCCATTTGATCAATGTTATAGCAGAAGCATAACCGGGGTCATAAATGAACAAATAAAGCCGCGTATTGTATTCCTTTATTCCAGTTGTTTTTGTAGTCTTTGATTTAATTTTAGTTAATTGGTTCCATTTTTAGTTCTTACATTTCTTGTGTAGCAATGTAGGGTAGTAGTGAGTACAGTGGGACATAAAATATTAAGACGTATGTATGCAAGTGAAATTTCAAGCATTTTTAAAATCAAGTGCAATGGAGTACAATAATACATAAACAGAAATGTTAATAGATAAAGGACATAATATAGAATGCTTGTTTGTCAAAAAAAAAAAAAAATGCAAATGTCTCACTGTTCCCATTCAGGAGGGTACAGTGTATATTAATGGACATTGAAATGATTTACATTTATTTCAAAAGAAAAGAAAGCTTGCTGTGTCTTTATCTTGCCATGTTCTGTAGAATTATTTAGAATCATTTTGATGTCTGACTTCGAAACCATTAAAACATCTGGAACATTTGGAAAAGTGAATTTTCCATGACTTTTCAAACTTTTGCGAAAAAATAAAATGGATTTATGGTGACAACAAACCTTATAATTATAAGAATTTAATTTAATTCTTTATTATTTTTTAATGTTTTCTTAAATTTTGTGAATAATTTTTTATTTAAGAAACCATTAAAATGTAATGTATCCATTATTTTAAGCTATAGTTCCTAAATTCGTTACTAGTATGTTCATTTTTAATGTTAGTTACCGGTAAATGTAATATAGTTACAATTTATTTTTGCAAATCATTGGTAAATGGGAAGAGTGAGACGTCTCAGTATATCCTTCAATGGCATGTCTCACTGTTCCCTTTACGCATAGTTCGTTTAAAAATGACGCCATCACTTCAAAATCAAAACAAGAAAGACGAAACTTTGCCAAACATAACGCCAAATACCATAGTATTAGATAACAAAACATTCATATTTCTATTTCATTTATATCTTCAATATAACCTTCATTAAACAAAAGCCAGAATTTTACTTCTAGAGTGAAAAATTACGAATTATTTTTTCATCACTCACCTTTATAACTAGAATTAAATAGAGTATGAAAATACTGTTACTTTACTCATGCAACATACAACTCCACTGTTACCAACATTTCAACATCAAAATTTACCATCTAATAAAAAATGTCTCACTTACCCACTTCTCCCCTACTGCGCGTTATAGGTTTTATAAACTTGATTTTAAAAGTTTTTTTGCTGTATTGTCAACACAGAAATTCAGACTTTACACATCACTTAATTTTGTGTCATTTAAATTTTAAGTACTTAACATCTACAACATGGCGCCTGCTATTGCTGAATTGAAGTGCAGAGGTAAGAGTCCCAGACTTCGTCTTCGGATGTGAGAACATTGGAATGCTTTTTAAACCTATTGAACTTTATGCCTGGTGTAGGCCCTTGGGAGCTCTGTGTTTATAAATACCCATACAAGCATGAGAAGTAAAATAGCGATAATCTAGTGGAGGAGTGTGAATGAATAGAATCTTTATAGAGGCGCATCATCGTTTAGCAACGCGTCGGTTGGTCGCTAACAGCGCTCTTTGTTCTTATTAAGCCTCTTGACAGCTCATTACAAGGCGAACGACCGGCTGTATGAAATGGAGATCCTTAAAAGCACTTGTAAGTCGACTTGTGCGCTTTTTTCATGACGCCAACATGATCCTTAAATTTTAGAAATGTATGGGTACATAAACGCATAACGCAATACAACGTTGGAATGCATGCATATAAACTGAAATTAATTGTGACTTTTAGAAACCAGATGATATCACGTGACGTTGCCAGATCGAAGTTCTTGAATATCAGTAAGGTTTATTGAAAGCGAAGTGTCTCGAGAGCTGAACTCCGTGAAGAGTTTCAAAATGTAAACTTGAAATCTCTAGTGTTAGATTAACCTTGAAATGAGCAAAGCAATTCGTAAGAGTGTTAATTATATAGAATGAATCTGTAGTTGGGAGGGGAGACTACCTGCTGGAATTCAGTAAGGAAGAAGAACTTCAAGGGAGAAAACCGTACGGAAATATTTCGGAACAGCCATTCCACGCTGACGGGTGTGACAGTTGTACAGATTTTTTTTTCAGATTCAAAGTGTAGATTTTAGTATTAAATTTAATTCAAAATTTCAAATAACTAAGTAGTTCTAAATATAACATATGAATGTCCGTAATAAAAAATTATGATATAAATATTGTAACTATCTTCCGATTTATTACACTTTAGAAACGCATAACGGGTGTGACAGTATTTGGACAACAGATTACGTGTTAATGTAATTTCTGTGAAGCAGAATGGGATATAATTGTAATTTATTTACCTATAAGGCAGCACTACTAAATACATTATTAAAAGCAAGTGTAAACAAAATTATAATAAGTTTGTATCACGAATATGACATGAAATTCTAACTCGTCCGATTTGCCTATCAATAACTAAGGAAATTTATAATATTTTTCAATGCGTTGCAATATATTAATTAATTATGTAAAATGTTAAGCAGTGCAACACTTTAAAGGTAGATTTTTTCATTGTAATAGTTTTTAAAGTAGAAAGTTCACATATTGAAAATAGGTTCATAAACTATGGAATCATTAAAAAAGTCACTTATCTCTAGTGAATAATTCTTGAAGTATGGAAAGTACTCATTACAAATGGACTTGCTTACGTACTTACAAATGGCTTTTAAGGAACCCGAAGATTCATTGTCACCCTCACATAAGCCCGCCATCGGTCCCTATCTTGAGCAAGATTAATCCGGTATTCCTTTGCTGTGGTCGTGCCAGAGAATCAGTTCCATTCCGAGGCTTATTTTGGGGTTTCGTAACAAGCTGTTTTTACGGCAATGGGTTGTTAGCTCTTCGCTCAACCCCCAAGCTGGTGGACTACCCCTCATCGGCTGTCCGCGACTGCTTATTCAATATATTCGCAGCTACCCTCCATGTCTGGAAGCCGTCTCCTCTATCAGCAACCTGAGGACGCGCCTGAATTACTTTTCTGCGAATCGTGCGTATTTGCTTGGTTTCCGCACAAAACCAATCCGCGGAAAGTCTAAAATTCCACATTCAGTATTCCCAACCTAACACACATAACAATTTCCCTCTTCTTACCGCTTAAGTGACATATTGATTTTACTGCTTTAGGCTTTTAACATATTATTTTTAGAGACGTTCAATATAGTAATAATTATAAATTGGAAACTTACCACTGCAATTTCACCTAAATTGCACTGTTAATTATTGTTTTTAAATATTTGCAAAAATTAAGTAAACTCTACAACTCCACTAAAGTTACTGCATTCGTGATGCAAGTAACATTAAGGAAGCCGTGAAAAAATCAACAAGATTCCAGACTCATCATAGACTGGGGGAAAAAAAAGACAGACGTATATCACGGCCTGCTGGACTATAGTAAACACAGAAAACATTTTAAAGCAACAATGTTGAAGATAGATATTTTTGTTTTGCAAATTTGCCGTCATTGACAGAAACCAAGATGGAGATTTCATTGCAACAAATTAGAAATTCCTCTTTCAGGTATGTAATAAACGATCTTCGCACAAAATAATGTACGATACACGAGCGGTATGTTTTCTTTAAATTCTCGGAAATTAAAAAAGCTCAACTACGTTTCGCTTTTTGAAACTTTTCCTCGAACATGAAAACTTCAACATACCGCTCTTGTAACGTATATTACTATTGTAAAATCACATATACTTAAAATTTAAAGCAGCAAGAGCGATTATTTTTTTTTATTTTAAAAATGTCTCCTTAAACTGAGTAATCGTACAATACATGTGCTATGTTACAGACTGAAATATTTAATAGAATTATTTCTTCCGTGACTGACCAAAATAAGTTGATAGCTGTGCACAACAAAGCGAAACTAACTCGTTAAAATGGAAGCACAGTACCTGTAATTAAAACATTGCTCAGGAAGTGAACGGGCTTTTTTTGTGTGTGCGCGCTTTTCATAGTCTAGTAACCAATAAAAAAGCTCACGACTTCTTTACTATGTCCTAAAACCAGTCGCCCGCCATATGGAAGCCAAAGAAATTAATTAACGGCTTGACGCAATAGAAAACCGCGTTGAAGGCCGCTTCATTGGAAAAAGAGTATAAATCCATGGCAACCAACGGAGCCGGGATTGAAGTCGTGATGTTCTATCTTTAAGCTTTTATACAGGCTTCTGTTAAGTTCTTACGCTGGATATTATTTCCGCATGAGTTCTAGTGTTTGATCCCGGTAAAGGGATACATTTTTATCATTATAACTAGGGACCGTATTCACTCGAAGGTTAGTTGTTTATAGACACTATTGACTTGACGTCATATTTGGCACGCGGCATAGATACTATCAGGGAACACCAGTAGCGGCCGGTGATCCAAATCCTCGGTGAGGCCAGATGCAACTAGTTTAAGTGCCTCCGATAGAAAATGTTTATTTATGATATTAATTATTATTATTGTTATATTATTATCATTATTACTGTATTATTATTATTATTATTCCTAGTAATGAAAATTAATAATTTCACTCACCAAATAAGCTGTTATGCTGCGAGTTTCAGTGAATTTTTCATTGTGATGAAGCAACTCATATTATGTGTTGAAATTTCCCTTTCTTTCTTTTCAACGAGAAGTTTGTTTTTGCACCACATTACCACTTAACCATTTATGTTGCCTATACCAGGATGTAATAGAAACTCGCGTTTTAAGATCATCTGTCAGAAAAATTGTCAGCGATGTCATAAGTATCTCGGTCGGCTCTCTATTTATTTAAAACTTCCTTTCTTTCAATATTATTTCTTCTCGAAAAAGGACACTCTGACAATGAATTAACTACACCAACATTATTTCTGGCATTTGTTTCTGTTTATATTTTCCCGAAATGTATAACAACATTGGCCCAGATTCACTACACGAAGTACAATAGTACAACACCCTCGCTTAAGTCATAAACTAAGACATAAGATGAGAGAAAAGTATGGGTCTCTGCCTGCCAAAGAGCTGGAATGTTTGTTATTTATGGCCTATTTGGGAAGACAAGTCACCCTATTCCCACCCCACTCTACCCTTGAGACCGGCCCATGGTTGAGAGGAGTGAAACCTGACCAGCCAGACGAATTGTGCCTCAGCTACAACGTTTAAAGCGCAACGTCAAAAGCCCGCGAAGACAAACGAAAATCCAGAAGCAGACTCGGCACGAGCGATCCTGGCCTCATGAAAAAATTTTACTGCAGAACAGGTCTATATACATCACAAGCCAGACCCGGCACGAGCGATCCTGGCCTCATGAACAAATTTTACTGCAAAACAGGTCTATATACATCACAAGCCAGACCCGGCACGAGCGATTCCGGCCTCAGGAACAAATTTTACTGCAAAACAGGTCTATCTACATCACAAAGTTTTCAAATGCTTCTACAGCGATATATGCTTCATTCAAATAACTAATACATTACATAAAAACAAAATTTGATTTCAGTTAAGCCAAGTGACTGAGGCCCGGCCTCACTTGCCTCAGTCAATCAGCTGCCACTGGGGAACACTAGCATCTTGTTCGTGCCGCAGATGATGAATCTCTTAATTCAAAACTAGACCTCACAGACTGTTTGGAATGCATTTTAGCCTATCATAAAATTATTTATGCCTAATCAGTGTTTTAGATCATGACTAATATTCGCTATTTCTCACTTTCTCGCTACAATGCTGTCTGTCTTTTTCGATCCTCCCTTAACTTTTGACTATATCCTCCTATTTCTCCCACAACTAGGGGAGAGTAGCCATCGATGAACCGTTGCATTCAATGTACCATTGTTATATTCTTGATCATATTGACTACGTACGGGTGAAACGCCACCTCAAGGCTTCCCCCTCGTGTATGTCATTCCTGAGTTGTCTTTGGTGGTGGCAGCAAACACGTGGGCTGAACAAGAAGCTCAGATACGTTTTTGCTATTTTTCCTATAATCTTAGAGTAACTTTAAGTACAGAGCACATTGGCTTAATGACATTAAGTTATGGAATGACATATATAGCTGGAAGCAGTGTTCTGTCTGCTTCATATTTAGTTGTATATTAATACATTTTGTATAACCTATCCAGCGCTCTTGAAGTATGACTAGAAAATGGCGAAGTCGCTATGGATGGACCAGCTGGAGTTCCCATGAATGGATTGCGTTTTAAAATGGATCATTCATGGAAAACAATTCTCTTCAGGAAGCAATCAAAATCAAGACTCCTGGTTTTGTTTCATGCATGAAGAAACCATCGAGGAAAATATGATTCAGTGTATGTCTTGCAGAAAATGGCTACAGTCCACATCTGTAGAGTAACGGTTAGCGCGTCTGGCCGCGAAACCAAGTGGCCCGGGTTCGATTCCCGGTCGGGGCAAGCTACCTGGTTGAGGTTTTTTCCGAGGTTTTCCCTCAATCCAATATGAGCAAATGCTGGGTAACTTTCGGTGCTGGACCCCGGATTCATTTCACCGGCATTATCACCTTCCTCTCATTCAGACGCTAAATAACCTAAGATGTTGATAAAGCGTCGTAAAATAACCTACTAAATAAATAAATAAATAAAATGGCTACATGAAGCTTGTGCAAATGTTAGGCGAAGTCAAATGAAATACTTTGTGTGGCATGTGTGCCTTGAAAAGGAAGACTATTTTATCTACAGTATAAGAATAATCTCAGATTCCAGAAAATAATTTTCATATGTACAGTCATATCATTATATTGCTGTCATGTAATTTAAAGTGGTATGCTAACATTTTTTAACTACTGTATTAGCTAATTTGAAATAGCCTAAAACATTGAAATGGCAAGGACTGTGTTTTTAATGATTTTCAGTTTCAAAATATGATTACAATTGGATTAAAAGTAACTTCATCATCATTAATCGAATCCATGTTTCTTCATTGTTGTGATTTGTCATCTGTTGACATTATTTTGAGATATTTTTTAAATTTTTCTTTTGGTCCATTCATGGGAACATGGTGGTCCATTCATAGAACCCTGTCGTCTTCATTGAACTAGTAGCCGAATTTTAAATGACCCAATCTTTAAACAGATATAAATAGGGTGTAGCTCTGAAACTTCATTTGATCATTCCTTATTAGCAGGGAACGGATTTATATGGACTAAAAATATATGAAATATGTAAATATATATGTAGTTATTTTTACCAAAATATGGAATTAAATATGGATTTTTACTAAAATATGGAATTAAATATGGACTTAAAATTATAAAAAAATGACTATGTACGTTAAATATTGGTACATTTTAATCAAACTAAACAAAAAATATAATGGACGTACCTTATCTTCCAATGTAGTTTCAACAAAACACAATTTTTATTGTCTGTTACCATAACAATAGGTTACAAACATTTCTTTCAAGTGCTGAAAAGTGAATCTTCTTCTATTGTCTCTGAGGATAGATTTATACTGACTAAAAGAGCGTTCGACGTCACAAGAAGTAACTGGTACATAATTCAATTTCACAATGTCTGCTGGGGATAAGTCCAAGTTAATCTTCACTGTTGATTCACCACTCATCACAGCAACAACCTTTTGTAGTTCTTCATATCCAGGGTTTTTTGAAAGTACAGTGTCCACCTTAGCTCTTACTGCATCTGCAACTTTACCTCTACCACGATTCAGTTGTTCCACAGTACTATTTATAATTTCAAAACTTTCAGATAGTGAAAGGTGCCTATTTTGGAGACTTTTGAGCGTTTTTATGATGCATGAAAATGTATGCTGAATGTGAGCTAAGTCATTCTTCACACTTATGTCACAGGTAACTGTTTTCGCAGTATCAATTGAGACTGCATCTTCAGAGTCCAATGCAAGGAGAACATTGTTAATAGAGTCTATATGTTCGGCATAATATTCAACTGCTTCTAGCCATGTACCCCATCTAGTTAAAATTGGCTTTGGTGGCAATGGAATTTCAGGGTACATTTCTTTCAACACGTTAACTCTACTGGGAGCTTTGAGAAATACTTTTTTCACTGATGAAATCAACAAATCTACTTTAGGGAAATTGTCTCTGACCACTTCTGCCACACGATGAAATGCATGCGCCACACAAGTAAAATGAGTCAATTTAGGATATACAACAGATAATGCTTGTCCAGCTTTGACCATATAAGGGGCAGCATCGCTAATAAAGAATAACACATTATCGTACATAATACCCTTTGGCCACAGGATACCCATAGCTTCGTTGAACAGTTTAACTATAGTTTTGTTATTGCACTTTTCTAGAACATCACAATGTAAAAGAATTCGTTCAGAATATTGTTCACTTAACAAACCGATAACTACATTACCAACAAGTCTACCTTCTTTGTCGGGAGTCTCATCAATGGAAACCCAAACTGAACTATCTTTAATTTCATCTCTTATCTTCTGTATTGTCTCATCGTAGATGGATGGAGCATACGTCTTCCTAAGTGTTGACTCATCCGGGATTGTATGTTGAGTATATTTTTCAAGGAATTCCCTGAAGACCTTATTCTTTAGTTTGTAGAGAGGAATATCAGCAGAGATGAGAGAACGGCACAGGTCGATGTTAAACTCAGATCTTACATTCGATGTTGTTGGTTGTGTTAAAAACAATTGTCTCTGCTTGGAATTTAGTTGTTTGTTGGCCTGATGTTTACTAGTTGTAATGTGTTGTTGCACCAGGAACTTTTGTGTAGATGATACTGCACACTGACACAAATTACAAAATAATATTTTATTGTCAGTTGATAAACCATCTTCTTTAAATTCTGAAATGTAACTTGTTAGTTTTGATTTTAAATTGACTGAATGACGTACTTTTGGCATATTTACCGTCTTTATAGTATGATTTACAAAACTGAACCTATGTGTACTCTGACTGGCATTTAACTGTTGAGCTGCACAACTGAAGTCTGTTAAAAATTTTAAATTAAATTAATACAGTTTTGTAACTTACTTTCCCATTGTTGATAGGACTGCTAATTTTCAAATAACTCTGATGTTAAAGGGATTACTGAACATGTGTTTAAATCTCTATTGTTGAAATGTATTTTTAAAAGTTAATGGAATTTTGTTTTGTTTTATTGTTAAACCTAATATAATATGGACTGTTTTATATGAAATATGGAAAATATATGGAAATTAACGAAAATATGTACTAAACTCTAAAATATGGAAAAATATGGAAAATAAAAGTAGGATTTTTCAACCCTACACATTGTGAAACATAAAGATAATGCAAAATATAAATTATATTAGCTTTATAAGTAAATATGTATTTACATATAAATCCTTTCCCTGCTTATTAGTAATGTAATTGTTTAAGCCAATGAACGGAATTTTAAGACAGTGCCTTTGTTAGGTAAAACAAGAAATCGTTAGCTGGTCCATTAATGGCTACTTTCCTCTAATTTTTTACTATTCTATTCTTCATTATAATAAAGACGTAATGAGTCTGCGGTCCAACGTCGAATGTTACCCAGCAATTCTGCTTCAAGTTGTTGCGGGGAAAAGCTCGGAAAAACCTCCTACCAGGTAACTTGTCCCAACCAAGATTTGAAACCGGGTCCGCTCGTTTCACGGTCAGACAAACTAACCGTTACTCCGCAGCTGTGGACTGTTGCAGAAACTTAAAATGATAGTTAAGTTAAACCCAACAAAAATTACCAGAAAATTACTGAACACAAATACATAGCTCGTTCTTTCTCCAACTGTCATAAATTCAGAGCGTAACTTTTTTAATTAGTTAAGAGAGGAGTTACGTAAGTTGCCAGATGGGCTACATTGGCAGAAATAATATCAGAGCAAGAATCAATCGTGCTCGCACTGATTACATGCTTGGCGGATATTCCACTCCCACGCGTCGTTGTCAGATCTTGTAATTCCTGTTATTGCGGAGCCGAATTGAAAGACTTGCCGTGCGGCCTTTAAATTACACAGTTATTACAGCGGACACATGCTTGCTCTGTGATTCCGATGAGCTTTCACAAAAGTGCGGATTAGCCATGGTTACGACTCCATCTCTCGTTTCGTAATGTGGCACGAAGCCCAACGTCCAAATTTTCATGTGGCGCTATTGTGTCGAGTACAATGACCGTGTTGTGAGATACGTTTTTGTGCTTTCCTCTCGGAAGTAATTGGCATTACGGCGTGCATTCGTCGCTAAACACTGGCAGTCACTCTGTCATGCCTTGCTTTTCACGGTTCTTTTAGACTACAGAGTCTTCTCAGATTCAGTCAGATGGTGATAGTGGGACATCGATGAAACGAGGATCACAGGGGGAACAAAGTGCTGGACTCATACAGAGTGGAAGGGAACCTACTACATTAATTCACAGAGGTAATAGGTCAAGTCAATGCGAACAAGTTTTATTAAATATAAGTTTTTTTATACTTGCGAAAGGAGAATGTAAACAAAAACGTCTCATCAGATACATTTCCACCCTGTTTAGTCTATAACATCGATTCTTAACCTGTAGTCCGGTGGCTTCTAGAAGTGCTCGTAACCAAGACGTGTTTTCAAAAGGCATTTTAATTAAGTAACTTTATCACGTTCTCTGATTTTCATCAGCTTGGTGGAATGCTTTTTTTATCTCAAACTTTTGAGACAGAGTTTAACAGGAATAAGTTCTTTCTCTTGGCTTGCAAGTTTTGTGAACCTATTCGATTTTTTTATTTTTTTTTTATTTTTTTTTCTTCAGGATTCAACTTTAACTATGTTTAGTATCTTTGGAAGTACGAGTATAAAATAAATATTCCCAGAAGTAGGCCTAAGGCACAATAAAACTGATTATATATATATATATATATATGTTTAAATCACTTAATCAGGCCAGTCTATCTTTTTGTAACTATCAGTTATTAATGCCATCTTGTGAGAGTGAAAGTATGATATATTCAGTTTTCCTGTTAATTTTTTACGTATTGGTACAATCTAGTAGCTTTCTTTAATACAATTGATATCCAAAATGTTTGGGCTAACAATTGTATCCAGGATTGTGGCAATCCTACTTATAGCTGATATAGTCTGGGGTCGAATGTGAAGGTCAGCGGTCACATAAACAGGAACATGAATACACTTCTGTAGTTCTGGTACAGTTCATGGAACATGAATACAGTCGGCCTGGGTAGCGTAGTTGGTATAGCTGGCCTTCTGTGCTCGAGGTAGCGGGTTCGATCCCGGCCTAGGTCAGTAATTTAAGTGTGCTTAAATGCAACAGGCTCATGTCAGTAGATACTGGCATGTAAAAGTACTCCTGCGGGGCAAAATTCCGGCACACCGGCGACGCTGATATAACCTCGGCAGCTGGGATCGTCGTTAAATAAACCGTATTTTTTTTAACATGGATACACTTCTCCTACAGTATTGATACACTTCATGGAACATGAATATACTTCTCCTGCAGTACTGGTACAGTTCATGGAACATGAATATACTTCTGCATTACTGGTACAGTTCATGGAACATGAATACACTTCTCCTGCAGTACTGATACAATTCATGGAACATCAATGCACTTCTGCAGTACTGGTACAATTCATGGAACATGAATGCACTTCTCCTGCAGTACTGGTACAATTCATGGAAAATGAATACACCTCTCTTACAGTACTGGTACAGTTCATGGAACATGAATATACTTCTGCAGTACTGGTACAATTCATGGAACATCAATGCACTTCTGCAGTACTGGTACAATTCATGGAACATGAATGCACTTCTCCTGCAGTACTGGTACAATTCATGGAACATGAATACACCTCTCCTGCAGTACTGGTACAGTTCATGGAACATGAATACACCTCTCCTGCAGTACTGGTACAATTCATGGAACATGAATGCTCTTCTGCAGTACTGGTACAATTCATGGAACATGAATGCACTTCTCCTGCAGTACTGGTACAATTCATGGAACATGAATACACCTCTCCTGCAGTACTGGTACAGTTCATGGAACATGAATACACCTCTCCTGCAGTACTGGTACAATTCATGGAACATGAATGCACTTCTCCTGCAGTACTGGTACAATTCATGGAACATGAATACACCTCTCCTGCAGTACTGGTACAGTTCATGGAACATGAATACACCTCTCCTGCAGTACTGATACAATTCATGGAACATGAATGCACTTCTGCAGTACTGGTACAATTCATGGAACATGAATGCACTTCTCCTGCAGTACTGGTACAGTTCATGGAACATGAATACACCTCTCCTACAGTACTGGTACAATTCATGGAACATGAATGCACTTCTGCAGTACAGGTACAATTCATGGAACATGAATGCACTTCTTCTGCAGTACTGGTACAGGTCATGGAACATGAATACACCTCTCCTGCAGTACTGGTACAATTCATGGAACATGAATACATTCTCCTGCAGTACCGGTACAGTTCATGGAACATGAATACACCTCTCCTGCAGTACTGGTACAGTTCATGGAACGTGAATACACCTCTCCTGCAGTACTGGTACAGTTCATGGAACGTGAATACACCTCTCCTGCTGTACTGGTACAGTTCATGGAAAATGAATACGCCTCTCCTGCAGTACTGGCACAGTTCATGGAACATGAATACACCTCTCCTGCAGTACTGGTACAGTTCATGGAACATGAAAACCTTCTCTTGCAGTACTGGTACAGTTCATGGAATTCCTAAGATGTGTAAGCTCAATAATTTGCCTTGTGTGGGCCTAACTATTTTAGTTTCTTGAGTTTGTGTAATAAATTTGCACTGTTCTAAAACGTAGGAATATTTATGTAATGCCTCTCTCCAATTAAAAGTTCGCCCATTACCAACCATTAGATATCAGATTAAACTACTTTATCCTGAAGTATTTTATATTCTTCCTGGGAGACTTATAAACCTACAAGTTTCTAGAAGTTATGAAGAACTTCAAGAGGATGAAGAAGTATAATCTAAATCTTATACAGTAATTTGCAACCAGAACACGCGTCTGAGTATAGTCTGTGTGTAATAATGACGATGAAGTAGATAAGCGATTCAGTAAGAGTAATAATTTTGTAAACAATACTGTCGACTTATCGGCTAAGTGATTTCATTGTTTTTCTATTAAAAATAAGTTAGTTTCGTACCGCTTTCAAACATGGTTCTGACTGTCAACATGCATTTTTTTTTAGGAAGTGTAAGGTGCAAGGGAAATAGATATATGGCGATGAACCCATTATTTTCTCGCAGATATTAATGTAACAATAGGAATCTTTTGAAATATCACAAACATTTAATTTTATATGCTGTTGATTCTTTAGCGGAAACACAAAGAATGAAAGAACAACATACTGGTGACATTCAGAGCAGAACATGTTTAATTGTTGTTTTAAGCTTTTATTTTCTTGCTGCAACTTTTACTCGCGTACGACCGCAGTTCTGGAAGTTCATGATCTGCTACACACGTGTTTGAGTTTCTAATTTTCTTAGTCGTGCATCGATTTGTGCATTCGGCTAAGTAATATACAGTACGTCGTAATTCTCCTCCGTCTTTTTGTAACTTTTGTAGAAGTTGAAAATTCTTGGCAGTGTCCATATCTGGACTTTTGCGTGACCTGACACATTTTTAGACGAACACATGGTGGGAAGTCCGGGACTCGTGGTCAACATGACGTCGGACCTCTACTTAGACAGCACAAGACATTACAATATAATTAGAAATTGTAGGTTTTAGGAACTTAAAATTAAAACTTTGGCACTTAAAAAACGAAACTCAGCAGTTTAAAGCACTTTCAGTGTTACAATTTAGCATTTTGTGATAGAACAGTTTTATGGAAAGTTTTGTGGTAGAAAGTCAGTGTCATCAATGTGTTAACAGGTGAATTTTTTTATATTTTTCAGATAAAATTCTTGAAAATAATAGGCCTACATAAGTAAAGGAATATATAAAATTACAATAAAAGTGTGAACATTGAAAAACATCTTTATTGACATGTTTGTTCCGATAAGTTAATGAATAACATGCATAAGCTTTGCCCTCTTTAAACCACTAAAATCTTGCGTTAAAAATGACTATTGGTATCAAACCGACTGTTGTCTACAGCAAAATTGGGACGAAATATTAGTTCCAGCTTTGAAATCAAAGAGTCTCATGCTCTCATTTCATTCTAAGTGCACCCAACCGCCTTGGTTTCATAATGTTCCTTGCCTAGCTGATAAGAAATTTTAGATCTAAAAACTATTTTTCGAGATTTCGTAGAAAGTTACGGGAATGGACAAGGGTCGTTTTGAAAATAAGCTCTTCATTTGTTATTCACGCACTCACATATATAAAGCAACATAACTCTTCGTTCTGAAAAGGAAATTTACAATGTTACATTTGTTCAGATCAAATTTCTGTACATTTAAAGGACAAACTAAAATTCTTTCAATAATTCATTATCGTAATACCTTGCTATGAATAGGCTGATATGGCAGCGAAAGAAGCAACTCGTCTTCCTATATAGAATATGGACATTTGACACTAGGAATAATGATGTAGCCACTCACCTTAAAAAAAGGTTAAATGATCTATGGTACTCCAGTTGGCTTCAAACGTCTACTAGCAAACTCAGGGAAATTAGAACTGCTTCCAATTTACCCCATCCAACTAAACATCTATCATGAAGGAATCGTCCACACCTTTGGAGTAACGGCTAGCGCGTGTGGCCGTGAAACCAGGTGCCCCGGGTTCTGTTCCCGGTCGGGGCAAGGTACCTGGTTGAGGTTTTTTCGGGGTTTTCCCTCAACCCAATATGAGCAAATGCTGGGTAACTTTCGGTGCTGGACCCCAGACTCATTTCACCGGCATTATCACCTTCATCTCATTCAGACGCTAATTAAATTAAGATGTTGATAAAGCGTCGTAAAATAACCTACTAAAAAAACGAAGGAATCAAGTTTTCTTCAATCGACTACGTACTGAGCATACCAAGCTCACACATGGTTATTTACTAAAGAAGAAACCTCCTCCAGTTTGTAAGACTTGCAGTGAAACTCTTTCAGTGAAACACATCATCCAGGACTGTCCTCAATATAATCAGTTACGACAACAACTAAAAATCCCCATCGATATAGCAAGATCTCTTGGTGACCCTTCTTACTGCAGTAGTGTCATAAAGTTTTTCAAATTAACTGCATTATTTGATAAAATTGTGTAATGTTTACTGTGATGAATTAACTTATTAAATGTTATGTTATTGTTAAAATAAGTTTGTGTCGCGATATAACTTTTGTTATAGATTAAAATGACAATAAATACATTTAAAAAAAATCATTGCACTCTTAAATTGACTGGGCATATTGGGAATTCAATAAATGACTTTCCCAAAACACGATATGAAATACGATGAAAGAGTAATGGAACGCAGAAAAATTCTCTCCGGCGCCGGGATTTGAACCCGGGTTTTCAGCTCTACGTGCTGACGCTTTATCCACTAAGCCACACCGGATTCCACCCCGGCGTCGGACAGAATTGTCTCAGTTTTAAGTTCCAACTCTTGGGTTCCCTCTAGTGGCCGCCCTCTGCACTACGTCATAGATGTCTATGAACCTAGGACCGAAGTCCACACATGTGCTGAGGTGCACTCGTAATGAGTGACTAGTTGGCCGGGATCCGACGGAATAAGCGCCGTCTTAAATCAGGAAGTGATTTACGCATATCATATATTATTATTATTATTATTATTATTATTATTATTATTAATATTATAATGTACAGAAGTGCATATGATATTTCCATGCAGATATTCTGCTTCATCATACGATGAAAGAGTAATGGCTTAGTGTATAAAGCGTCAGCACGTAGAGCTGAAAACCCGGGTTCAAATCCCGGCGCCGAAGAGAATTTTTCTCCGTTCCATTACTCTTTCATCGTATGATGACGCAGAATATCTGCATGGAAATATCATATGTACTTCAGTACATAATAATAATAATAATAATAATAATAATAATAATAATAATGATAATAATAATAATAATAATAATAATAATAATAATAATAATATATACGATATGAAATGTTTCATACAATTTTTTTTTTTTCGGAAAAGAAACAAAAACAAGCAAAATTGTATTAAACCTTTTTATTTGAAATATCTCAAAGAATAATCCCCTGACATTACGGTTCACCCTGTGTATTGTCATTAAACGATGAAGTCTCGCTGTCGAGTCCCGTTTGCAAGAAATACGTCTGACTGATTTTTGACAAGTTGCAACTGTCTTGCTCCGTTGCGCATGATCGGTTGGGTATGAACTGAACAATTATTAATGGAGGCGTACATGGCGGACAGTGTGAGGTTGCAGATGCGGAGTAGAGTGAGAAGTAACACAGGAGGGTTTTGTGTGGTACACGTACGGATGTCAGAGGGCAGGTCGGCGCCCAGCGTCATTGTTGGGTCACGGGAACATTTCAATTCAATGGCCGACAAGATAATGTTTGACTGCACAGAGAGCTCAACTTGGCTCTTGTTGACTCGTCTTGCGAGCGGTTTCCATCGATGTAACGGGACGCGTCTCTGTGATAATAATCGTGACGACAGCTATAAGGTGTTTTTAAAGTATGGTCATCATCCTTGACTTCAGTACTTTAAATATTATAGTCAACGAAGGAGAGAAGTATACGGTTTGGTCACACCACTGTAGCTTTGGTTTACTAAATTATTATGATCTACCGAAGTACATATGATATTTCCGTGCAGATATTCTGCATCATCATATGATGAAAGATGAGTGGAACGGAGAAAAATTCTCTCCGGCACCGGATTGGAACCCGGGTTTTCAGCTCTACGTGCTGATGCTCTATCCACTAAGCCACACCGGATTCCACTCATCTTTAATCTTATGATGACGCAAAATATCTGCACGGAAATATCATATGTACTTCGGTACATCATAATAATATATGATATGCGAAAAATAATCACTTAATGATTTAAGACGGGGCTTATTCCGTCGGATCCCGGCCACTTAGTCACTCATAACGAGTGCACCTCTGCACATGTTTGGACATTGTGCCACTGTCATACGTCTATGACGCAGTGCATGAGGGTAGGCCACTAGAGGGAACACAAGAGGTGGAACTTAAACTGAGAGGATTCGATCCGACATCGGGATGGGAATCCGGTGTGTCTTAGTGGATAGAGCGTCAGCACGTAGAGCTGAAAACCCGAGTTCAAATCCCAGTGCCGGAGAGAATTTTTTTTCCGTTTCACTCATCTTTCATTATTTGGTTTACTACTTCAATTAGTCCACATCTGTGGAGTAACGGTCAGCGCGTCTGGCCGCGAAACCAGGTGGCCCGGGTTCGATTCCCGGTCGGGACAGGTTACCTGGTTGAGGTTTTTTTCGGGGTTTTTCCTCAACCCAATATGAGCAAATGCTGGGTAACTTTCGGTGCTGGACCCCGGACTCATTTCACCGGCATTATCACCTTCATCTCATTCAGACGCTAAATAACCTAAGCTGTTGATAAAGCGTCGTAAAATAACCTACTAAGGAAGGAAAAAACTACTTCCATTACAGCACTATACAGGTTGATTCACGAACATTGTGCAATATTCTAGGATGTGATTTCTGGCTTCATTCTGATGAAAAAAGTTCATATAAACATATGTCATATTTTTTAAATTGAGTGAGGTACGCCCTCCCGAATTTAAACATAAATGTAGAAATTATGAAGGTTTAAGTATTTAAATTATTAACAACAATGCTGTATTATAAATTCATTAAAGAATATTGACTTTATTGCTCACCTGAAAAATCTGTATTGAAGCCGGTTTTCAAAGACCCCACCTTCTGCAGCAATGCACGTAGCCGCCCGAGTGTGAACTGCTCCCTCCGCATTTCCTAACTTCGGTTGTACTCAACGTCTTTGATTGTACCGGTGTTGAGTTATCTCTAATCGTGACCCTGTTGTCACGAGACTTTCTTGAGAGTTCACAAGAATGCGTGTTACGGAAGAAAGAAACGTGATTTTGTACGAAACTACTCAAAATCAGACACATGTATATATGAACTTTTTTCATCAGAATGATGTCAGAAATCACATCCTAGAGTATTGCACAATCTTCGTGAATCACCCTGTATACAGGGTGACCAGATCCTTTCTCCCTGCATTGCATACATAACTGACGTAACATATTACGCGAGCTGAGAGAGACCGCGCGACACGGCTAATCTTATACACAGTATCTGCGCTTCACGCATCATTGGGAGTGGCTATACAAGTTACATTGGTTCATGCCCTAAATAATAATACCGTTAGCATTCGGCTGTGGTGTATAGTGTTTGAAGTTGTACCGTGTTTTGTTTCACCACGGATCCCGGAACGGGTGTCCATACTGGGGGGGGGGGGAATAAGAATTCTATGTAAAAATTCAGTAGTTCTCGTCCTTGAGCTGGCTCACTCATCTGGCGAAAAAACATTCAGTGCAGGTCTTATCTCGCTTATCACGTGACAGCGTAGGCATTCACGGAGGATGACAGCTGAACTGCTGTTTCAAAGTACACGCCATTGTTTCTTAAATTTTTCACACACATTTAGTATGTGCAGGTAATTTTTCTTATTTGTCTATCTGTTGTTGACATTTGAAGACTGGACATGAAAAAGGCTGTAAGTGTCAAATAGACAAACCGTAGAAAACAGAGTTTTCTTGTGCATCTAGTAATGTAACATCATACATTTTGCATATCCATGAGCGAAGCATGAATTGCATGGAATTGAACGGGTTACATCAGCTGCTTGTCTATGCGGATGACGTGAATATTTTAGAAGAAAAACCACAAACGTTTAGGGAAAATACGGGAATTATACTCGAAGCAAGTAAAGAGATAGGTTTGTAAGTAAATCCTGAAAAGGCAAAGTGTATGATTATGTCTCGTGACGAGAATATTGTACGATATGGAAATATAAAAATTGGAAATTTATCTTTTGAAGAGGTGGAAAAATTCAAATACCTGGGAGCAACAGTAACAAATATAAATGATACTCGGGAGAAAATTAAACACAGAATAAATATGGGAAATGCCTGTTATTATTCGGTTGAGAAGCTTTATCATCCACTCTTCTGTCAAAAAATCTGAAAGTTAGAATTTATAAAACAGTTATATTACCGGTTGTTCTTTATGGTTGTGAAACTTCGGCTCTCACTTTGAAAGAGGAACATAGGTTAAGGGTGTTCGAGAATATGGTGCTTAGGAAAATATTTGGGGCTAAGAGGGATGAAGTTACAGGAGAATGGAGAAAGTTACACAACGCAGAACTGCATGCATTGTATTCTTCACCTGACATAATTAGGAACATTAAATCCAGACGTTTGAGATGGGCAGGGGATGTAGCACGTATGGGCGAATCCATAAATGCATATAGAGTGTTAATTGGGAGGCCAGAGGGAAAAAGACCTTTGGGGAGGCCGAGACGTAGTTGGGAAGATAATATTAAAATGGATTTGAGGGAGGTGGGATGTGATGATAGAGACTGGATTAATCTTGCTCAGGATAGAGACGAATGGCGGGCTTATGTGAGGGTGCCAATGAACCTCCGGGTTCCTTAAAAGCCAGTAAGTAAGTAAGTAGGTATGAGCGAAGCTAGGCTCTAAATAAAATCACAATGGGACATCATTTTTCTCAGTGGATTGAGCCAGGGACATGGCTTTTTTTACTAATTTTCAAAGATATTGATACTTACAGCATTTTTATGTCCAGTCTTCATTTGTTTGCGTAATTTCAGGGGAGATTTCGATTTGAGCGTATTAATAGTTCCCTTGTGAACATAGTATTGCAGCTACTCTACGTGTTTATTTGAGAAGTCAGCCGTATCCTACCAGTCTGAGGTTTTAGTACGTTTCTTCAGTGTACTTTATTGTTTAGAATCCTTGTCCATTGTCTTGAAACAGTAAGGAAAAAACCCGTAGAGAAGTAAACTGTTTCCCATATAGTGTAGAGTTTTGTTACTGCAAAGTCTAATACAAAAAGGGACTGTGTCTCAAGTGAAATATTCTGTAAATTTGAGACGAGATAGTTTAGAATTATGAACTTCTGAAGTTCGGTCTAAATCTTAATCAACGTAATTTGTAATGCGAATAACAGTTGGCTTACTATTATCTCACATCAGAAATGTTGGCAGCCATGTACTAGAATTTCCTTATTCTCTGTCTGTTAATGTAATTCTTTTTTGGGCACTTGACTTCGAACGCGTCAAGCGTTGAACATTGATCTGAATTCTAAAGTGAAGTCATGACTTACTTTTTTATTTGTTATTAAAAAAACTGCAAAAGGATAAATAATTCCTTATTCGTTTCAGAAAACATTGTAGTGGTATTCAGATAAGTCAAATGTAATATATAAGAATAATATTATTGAATGAGTTTCAGTCAAAGTGAGTTATCAGTATTTAAAAAACAACAAATATTTATACATAATTTAATGATTATGCCAATATAAGTACATTTTAATGCACCACTTGGGATGTTTTGAATATAAATGCTGAAGATGCCTAAATAGGCGAAAACGTTAGCAACATATTATTAACTAGCCGTACCCGTGCGCTCCGCTGCACCCGTTAGAAATAAATATAAAGTAATTACATAATTAAAATAGGACGTTTGATCCAGGGAACATTCGTGTTTGATAGAAGGATAAATCGTTTAATATGTTACTTAATTTAAATTGTATTTAAAATATTAAAATGCGATCATTTTGAGACCACTCATTTGGTGCAATGACAATTCCTTTAACATGTTATTAATTATTACCAATTATTTTTGGAAAAGCGAAAATTAACAGAAAAATTTTGGCTACAGATTTATTATTATATTTATATTATATTATATTATATTATATTATGTAAAAAGTGTGTTGATAACGGATGTACTCGAATTAGAAAGTTTTTAATTTGTTGTGGGAGCTCTTGGATCTCAGGAGGAACAACTTTTACAACAGCGCAACATAATGTGCTTGGCTCATTACCCAATTTTTTTGCATTGCATTTATTGCATATATATTTTATGTATTTTAACGCGATTCAATTGAGCATAGTTAAAATTTGAATTATAAAATAATGGATTGCTAAGCTAACGTACTATTACTGTATACTAAATCAATACACTCTCGTTGTTCGTTAATTCTCTGAGATAAAAATGAATATGTTCATAAACATTATTATAAGAAATACAGGAAATGAATATACAGAATAACCTATCAAGTTTTCTGTGCATAAGAAGCTATTTTAATCTTACCTGTCCTCAATTCACTCACAAGTTACTGTAATAATATTATAGCATTATGTCCATCCAGAGAAACTACACTTTCCAATGATGAAATAATAATTAATTATACAAATCGGTTAATTAAGCTTCCTATATTACTTCATACAAACACAGAAACATTGTCTGTAGGCTATGTTTCATAGCTTTCGATTGTTGTGTCCAAGGCCCCTTATAGACGAAGTCATTTGTTTTTTATTTCAGTACACCGCCTTAGATGGCAGTTATTTTAATTTTAAAACTCATTTATGGCATTAAATATCAGTCCTATCAAAATTTTTCAAGGAATAAAACTTATCAGAAATCATTTTAAAGAAACTTTTGTTATGTAACATTTTTCACAAAAATCAATAATAAGCGAGATATTTCGATTTATTTAATTCAGGCTTCCTTATAACCCCCCTTTTAAATAACGTATTTTGAATGCCATATAGCCTAAAATCTAAGTTACAACGAACTTAATTTATATTTAAATTATATTTCAATTATATTTTCGCGTGAAAAGGTAACAAACAAACAGACAGACAGACAGACATACAAACAAAAATTTCAAAAAAGCGATTTTCGGTTTCAGGGTGATTAATTGTATATGTTAGGACCAATTATTTTTGGAAAATCGAAAATTACTAGAAAAATTTCGGCTACAGATTTATTATTAGTATAGATTTCAAAGATTTATTTATATGTATAAATATTTCTGGTTTTTTAAATGTTGATAAGTCATTTTGACTGAAACTGATTCAATAAATATTCCTATTAGTTTCTGTAATGATGAGTAAAAATCGTATGGATAGTAATTGTATAGTAAAACAGTGTTAACATTTAGGGAGAAATTCTTTCTTTGTGTGAGAAGTATTCATTTGGGACGAACTTGTATAGAATCATGATTAGGTACAGTAGTAACAAAAAAAAAAACGGACCGACCCTTGTAGCTGATTTCAGAGCCTTGTTCACTCCAGAGCACGATAGACCGGCAACTAAGACTTTCGTGGTTCGAATCCTACCTGGGAAGGAAACTTTTTTTTGTTTCTTTTTCAAATTAATTCCCAATACTTTTCGATTGCAGCGATATTTTAGTACTTAATTAACTTATTATTCCCAAAACATAAAGTTTACCATCAATCGAAAAATATTGGGGATAAATTTGAAGAAGGAACAAAAAAAAAAGTTTCATTTCCAGGCAGGATTCGAACCACGAAAGTCTTAGTTACCAGTCTATCGTGCTCTGAGTGAACAAGGCTCTGAAATCAGCTACAATGATCTGTCTGTTTTTTTTTTTTGCCACTACTATACATATTTCTCAACTCGTCGAAAGTATAATATGCCTTTCTTGTGCGTGGACCACAGCTTTGCCTCTTTGTATGTCTCGACATTCGTTAGACCTCGTTGACGGCTCTGATCATGCCATCAACCCCGCCTTATTTCCATGAATAATTTAAAGTAAAATAATTAATAATCTGCCCATAGTTATAATCAGGGAACGGAATAACAAGTAAACTTGTGACACACTTACTATTACCATAAACCCTCTACTTTCAACTTGATACTCAGCGATAATTTGTGGGTGTGACTTGTCGTAAATGTATTCATTAATCAAGACAAGCTAATCGAGCTTTAAATCAGAGGGTGGAGAAAGTTAAAGGGTGTAGATGAAATCCATAGTAAGAGGAGCAGGATTATCTGATAGAAATTACTGATACAATATTGCCTCAAGTGGTTATTAACTGAACCGTCGAGACTGAATTTAAATACTGACTCCAAATAAAACACCTCTCAATTTTAGTATCTGTGCATTTATATAATCACGTAATTGGTGTCACATTTACTTCGTACTATGCAGGTTCCTGGTTCGAATCACTTCAGGATGCTGATTATTTTTGCTTAGTTTCGACCACTCTCTTTTTTGTACTGTCGAGAATTTTTTTCGGATGATGTTGAATTGTTGTATTTATTTTACGATCACTAGTTAGCTATTAAATCGTAAAGCTTTCTTATTCAGTTTTGTAGTAAATCAGCTCTGAAATACTGAAGAATAAATTGCCCAAGACTAAAGTATATATGCAAGTAGAAGACAATTTTATTAAGGTGGGAAATGTATGTATTTTCTCTTTTTATATAATATATGTTTTATTGAAAAAATAAATAAATTCCATAAATTGAGTGAAAGGTAAATATATCTCTCTTTGTATAACCAATATTTATTTATTTATTTATTTATTTAACCTGGTAGAGATAAGACCATCAGGCCTTCTCTTCCCCTCTACAAGGGAATTACAACTACAATATTAAGAATAAAATTTCAATTATAATTACAATTAATATTAAATTTACAAATATAATAAAAATCAAAGTACTAAAAGATTAACTGATTAATAAAAGCTAGACAGTTTATTGTAAAAGTTAAGAAGAGAGAAGCATTTCTTTTATTGATTAAGTAAAAATTAAATCTACTCTACGCAGTAAGAAAATACTTAATAAGCTTGCTTTTGAACGCTACTAAATTCCGACAGTCTCTGATGTCACTGGGTAGGGTATTCCACAAGCGCGAGAGCGAGATTGTGTATGATGATGAATACGATGATGTCTTATGTGTTGGTATGGCTAGTATGCGGCTATTTTGCGTGCGTGTGAAGAGATTATGATATGATGACAGGTAACTGAAACGGGAGGCAAGGTAGGTAGGTGTAGAAGTGTGAAGGACTTGGAAAAGGAAAACAAGAGAATGAAAATTTCTACGTTCGTTAAGCCGTAGCCAGTTTAGAGTTTGGAAGGATGGGGTAATGTGGTCAGCGCTACGGACATCGCAGACGAAGCGAACACAAGAATTATGAACACGTAATTTTTGCGACTGGTTGACATTGAGGTCAGTCAGTAGAAAATCACAATAATCGAAGTGGGGCATTACTAGTGTTTTCATTAGTATTTTCTTGAGTGATAGCGGAAGGAATTTTCGAATGCTGTTTAAGGAATGTAGCATGGAAAGCACTTTTTTGGTAATCTAGGTTACTTGGTTATTCCAGTTTAAATGCGTATCAAAGTAAACTCCAAGGTTTTTAACACAGGAAGCAAGAGGGATTATTGTGTCATTTAGTTATATTCAGAATGCAAATGTTGTGCTTTTATTTACGAGAAGAAACTGTTTCAGAAGATCCAGGTCGAGAACCTGTGTACAATGCAATAAAAGGAAATGTGCACCTGAGAAGAAAGGTTTTTAAAAGCTTCTTTGACACCGTTAATGCTTTCTCTTAACCCGTATATTTTCACCACGTTCGCTGAATTCCTTTTCCAGCAAGTCATAACATTTTTTCTAGGTTTTAGTGAATCCAAAATATGAATAGTTATGTAGTTAATAATGACATATGAGCAGGTATAAAAATTTTAAGATAGATGGACGGTCAGAATGATTAAAAATAAGTATAGTGAGACTCACGTGAGTGTAGTTTAACAATGCCATGTGCTTAGATATTAATAATAAATAATAATATACTATTAACAATAACAATGTCTTGTTTGTACTTATTTACCACATTTCATCTTTATGTTGGGAGGTGTTTTCTAAATGATTCAATAATTTGTGAAAGAGTTGCCTATATTTTTGCATGTGAAATATTCTATAAATTTGAGAGGAGTTGGTTTAGAATTATGAACTTCCAAAGTTTGGCGTAAGTTTTGATCAATGTAATTTGTAATGTGAATAACAGCTGTTGGCTTACTATTACCTTACATCAGAAATGTTGGCAACCATGTACTAGAATTTTCTATTCTCTGTTTGGTTAATGCTAATTACTTTCTTAATTTGGCCCTAAATAATCTTATGTTTTGAGTTTCAGTTTTTTTTCCATAGGGAAGCTATTAAAATTTTTTACTGATATAATATATCATATTATATTATAACACTTGTTTTTGATAGCACGATAGACTTGCCGATAGAATATGAAAATCATTTTGACGCGTATTTATGCTATGAACGGTTTAATTAGTTACAAAGTTTTCACGATTACATACGAGGAAAATTATTAATGAAAAAATATACTGACAAGCCATGGATATTATTTATATTTTTTTTAAATGGTCCTACAGAATTCCATAGATTTGGGACCTACTATTATTTTCCTAAAATATTATTCCAAAACTCATTACCAAGTGGAAGTATGCACAGTATATTTTTTTAAAGGTATTGGTATGTACTATCTCTTGTCCACACCTGTGGAGTAACGGTCAGCGCGTCTGCCCGCGAAACCAGGTGGCCCGGGTTCGATTCCCGGTCGGGGCAAGTTACTTGGTTGAGGTTTTTTCCGGGGTTTTCCCTCAACCCTATATGAGCAAGTGCTGGGTAACTTTCGGTGTTGGATCCCGGACTCATTTCACCGGCATTATCACCTTCATCTCATTCAGACGCTAAATAACCTAAGATGTTGATAAAGCGTCGTAAAATAACCTACTAAAATAAAATAAAATTACTATCTCTTGCATAGCTCTATTAGTAAGACATGCTGAATTTAGTTTGGGGTAATTTCTGTAATATTATTTTGCAATTTAACACAGTATCGATTTGTAAGGGAGAAATTTGTTTGTCAATATTGTCAAGAAATAATCAATATCTGGCGTTACATTAGGCGTCGTTCTCAGGGCAGCTTCTTGGGAGGTCTGGGTTAAGTTAGGCGGACATGTTAGTACAGACGTCAGGTAGCAGTGCAAAGTAAATAACGAGTACCCTTGGTGAAGGCATGAAACTGATCATTAGCCCTAGCAAGTTCGCGGCTGCACTTAAGATACACGTAAAAATGGGTTATGACTAGGGCCGTGACATCGGTATATTTGTATTAGTCTGAGGTGAACATAAGACGCCGATGAGAATGTAGTCGGTGTTTCAAGTAGGCCCTACAGGCAGCGGAAGCGCATTTGACACACGCCTAAGCAAGCACGTTCCGTGTTTTGTATACGATTATTGCGTGTTATAAAATCAAGGCAATACAATCATTGTATACAGAGTGTTTCCGAAGTGGTGTTACAAACTTTCAGGGATGATGGGGAAGGGCACATGTATCAATTTGAGACACGGAACCCTGGTCCGGAAATGACCCAGTCGAAAGTTACAAGAAAAAAATAGTTGTGTGGAAATGAAATAATTTTATTCCTCTGTACACCTTATTTATGTGTATTTATCTGTACATCTTACACATACTGTATTCATCTGACGTTGTTTACGTTGTCTACTTACAGTATTCCATTCAGTGCGCTGTCTGAGGGTGGGGGACAGGAAACTACACTAAAGCATTGCAGATAGCGTAATGTGTAACGGACATGGTCGGTCCTGATATGCACGTCTGTAGACAGCAGTGTATGTGTACAAGTTGCAGTGTCCAGTCGATCAGTTCTAGTGAAATGGAGGAGTACACGAGAGCGGAATATGCAGACCTGATTTTCGAAGACGGATTAGCCAATGGGAACAGTAGACAAGCTCACAGATTGTATCGGGCAAGTACCCACGTAGGAGACATCCGGCCCATACCATCTTTCCACGACTGTTCCAAAGGTTAAGGGAAGGAGGGCACGTGGTGCCAAATTACAATTCCATTTCCAAACAACTATTTTTGCTTATAACTTTCGACTCAGTCATTTCTGGACCATGGTTCCTTATCTCATATTGATACATGTGCCCTTCGCCATCATCCCTGAAAGTTTGTAACATCACCTCGGAAATACCCTGTATAAGGCTTAATATCGGAAAGGTCTAAAATGCTGGTGAGGTTGAAAATAAATGTTGGAAAACATACTTTTGTCACAAATATGATAAAATATAAGTCTGGAAAGATGTTTTTATTTTATATTTAGAGTTTTGCATTACAGTTTTAGAATGCCGAAAAAACGTATCTGGCGTACAATTTTGCTTTCCCTATATTTAACTGTTACATTAATTTATTTATCACATGTATTCCATACCTTACTTTTCTTGCATGTTGTTCGCCTGGTTTCGGTTCCTGCTACAATAAAGGATATAGGAAGCAAAAAATATTTCCTACTGTCATAAGACCTTTATAATAATAAATTAATATTATCCATACCCAAACGGATTAGACTGTACATACTATTTTCCCTTAATAACCAGAGTAACTTTATTGTACACCTAAATTAGCTCTATCCCGTTGTGCTGTATGTTACAAATTCAATAGTTGGCGTGTTACCCACTAGTAATACTAAAAAGCCGTCTTCTTTTTCCGAGCTTAACGTCTTAAGTTTGTATGCCTCATTCTCTGTAGTCTTCTATTAAGCGATCTACAGTAAGTGGAAGATTAAAAGCTCTCTGATAGGTTACAGAGTATTGTAGGAAAGAGTTTTTAGTTATTTAACTACACTATATCAAAGTATTGTACAATCTATTGTACATCTCTCGGAGGAATGTAAAATTATACTTAAAAAAAGAAGAACAACAGTTTGTTTATCCACTACATGGTTTGGGCTACATGTTTATTCCGCCTTCATTTCTCCAATCATATTACATTGCGATTCTCATAGTAAATTTTAGAAACAATTCATTAAATTACTTTATGCTCGACTATGCCGAAATGTAGTAATTATACACCTGGTAGCAGCCCTTTAATGCACCTCATTAAAGTACACCTATTCATTAAAGTTCAGGTGTTCCACCAATGAGAAAATACCATTGTAGCGATATGAAAGCGCAAGTATCGATTATTCTCGGATATGCAATCGAAAGACAAGAATAAATCAATAAATCACCTATATATGAAATAAAGTCAGTTCTGTTACTATAATAATTAGCGTTAATTGCAAATAATATTCAAATAAATTCAATTTGTCATCTCTTTTTCAATGTCTAATTCAATTTCAAGGTTATATCAAGATTAATGTTTATTTTACTCTCTAGATTATATCAAGGCCAATGTCGACATTTGTTTCTCGGAAAAAATCAATACTTTCGCGTCTGCGCACATCTCACAATTTACGAGGTATTGCACAAGGTCAGTTCCGCTCCTCATTCAGATAAGAATAACATGAATACTTATGAATAATTTCAAGTTAGAAATATGGTCGAGCATAAAAAGTCGTATGAAACTTCACTATAATGGTAATTAAGACGCTCGTATGAAAATTATGAAACTCGCTTGCACTCGTTTCATAACATCCTCTCGTCTTAATTACTACCATTATAGGCTCGTTGTATAATGTACTATTAAATAAATCACATAATTGCTGTCTTCCAACTTTGATTTGGGTATTGTAGTCAATTCTGTTAATGCTCTCATGTTTTGAAGTTGTATTTAGAGTAAGTATTTCATCCCTCTTACACTGTTACGTTGTGAGTACGATTGATGAACGAGATGGCATTAATGGAATCCAATGCACAGTGTAACCGAACAATTAAACCCTTGTGTATTGTTCAGAAATAAATATATAGACCTACTGGTATTTTTGAACTGAATTAAAGTTAAGTAATTTTGTTACATACTGTACTACGCACGCAGTTATTTTACTGTGAGTTTGTTGTGAACCGGCGGCATTGAGATGCAGATCTGGTAGCGCTGGACCGGTCTATTGTAGGAAGATCTCGTGCCCTATTGGAATATGAAAACCAGTCGGTGTGTGTGACTCACCGCTCCATCGTCTGAGGAGATTCAGTTGAATAGAACTCCGTTCCGAATGCCTGTCTGCATATCCGGACTCCTTGGGTGAGGGGATGGTGTATTTTTTGTGGCATTGTTATTTATCCAAAGAGATAAATAGCTAATTCATTACTAAACCATTCAATTCAGAGTGTCATACATAAAAAAAACTCTTTGATGTTTCGAAGAATGGTGTTACTGTGCTTTTATTAAGCGTTGCTCTGTATTTTTCTGTATATCGGAGACAGTTTATTTTCTGAGTGTTGCTACATATCCCTATGTTCTTATTAGGGTGGCATCTCCATATTACATTTTTTTAAGTTATTGTTGGAGAGAGTGGATGGAGAAAGAATGATGCTGCAGCAGATCAGGAAAAGAAGAAGGAATTGGTTGGTCACGGCTGAGAAGAAACTGCCTACTGAAGGCTGCACTGGAAGGAATAGTGAACGAGAGAAAAGTTCAGTGCAGAATAAGATATCAGATGATAGACGACATTAAGATATGGATCATATGCGGAGACAAAGAGGAAGGCAGAAAATAGGAAATATTGGAAAATGCTGGGTTTGCAGTGAAAGACCTGCTCTTGGGCAGAACATTATGCATATATGTATCATAGAATGTATAAAGAGAAGATACTGTGATGCAAAAAAAAAAATATATATATATTTATATTACACATTTTCAGCGTTGCTGGCGCCCAGAAAGTTACTTCGTCTCTTTATGTACAGCGAATTTTTTTTGCCGATTTTACAAATAGTGAGTGAGAATTGGCAACGGATCTATCTGTTAGGATTTTCTCCCAACCCTGGAGAATTACTCTTGGCAACGGATCTATTTCTTAGGATCTTCTCCCAACCCTGGAGAATCATTCTTGGCAACGGATCCATCTGTTAGGATCTTCTCCCAACCCTGGAGAGTCATTCTTGGCAACGGATCCATCTGTTAGGATCTTCTCCCAACCCTGGAGAGTCATTCTTGGCAACGGATCCATCTGTTAGGATCTTCTCCCAACCCTGGAGAATCATTCTTGGCAACGGATCCATCTGTTAGGATCTAATCCCAACCCTGGAGAATCATTCTTGGCAACGGATCCATCTCTTAGGATCTTCTTCCAACCCTGGAGAATCATTCTTGGCAACGGATCCATCTGTTAGGATCTTTTCTCAACCCTAGAGAATTACTCTTGGCAACGGATCCATCTCTTAGGATCTTCTTCCAACCCTGGAGAATTATTCTTGGCAACGGATCCATTTCTTAGGATCTTCTCCCAACCCTGGAGAATCATTCTTGGCAATGGATCCATCTGTTAGGATCTTTTCTCAACCCTGGAGAATTACTCTTGGCAACGGATCCATCTGTTAGGATCTCCCAACCCTGGAGAATCATTCTTGGCAACGGATCCATCTGTTAGGATCTTTTCTCAACCCTGGAGAATTACTCTTGGCAACGGATCCATCTCTTAGGATCTTCTCCCGACCCTGGAGAATCATTCTTGGCAACGGATCTATCTGTTAGGATCTTTTCTCAACCCTGGAGAATTACTCTTGGCAACGGATCCATCTCTTAGGATCTTCTTCCAATCCTGGAGAATTATTCTTGGCAACGGATCCATTTCTTAGGATCTTCTCCCAGCCCTGGAGAATCACTCTTGGCAACGGATCCATCTCTTAGGATCTTCTTCCAATCCTGGAGAATTATTCTTGGCAACGGATCCATTTCTTAGGATCTTCTCCCAACCCTGGAGAATCACTCTTGGCATCGGATCCATCTGTTAGGATCTTCTCTCAACCTTGGAGAGAATTACTCTTGGCAATGGATCCATCTCTTAGGATCTTCTTCCAACCCTGGAGAATCATTCTTGGCAACGGATCCATCTGTTAGGATCTTCTCTCAACCCTGGAGAATTATTCTTGGCAACGGATCCATTTCTTAGGATCTTCTCCCAACCCTGGAGAATCATTCTTGGCAACGGATCCATCTGTTAGGATCTTCTCTCAACCCTGGCCAATCGCTCTTGGCAACGGATCCATCTGTTAGGATCTTCTCCCAACCATGGAGATCGCTCTTGATAACAGATCCTCCCATTCTTTTCGCCCATAACAAAGGAACCGATATTTAGCTCCTATACCGTGCATTGGAGTTCCTACGTTTAACATAAAAGACAGCAAAAATTTCGCACAACTCACTTCACACATTATGGTTGGCTAGTAAATTATCTAGACTTCTAGTCTACGAATTAAGGAATTTTATTGAGGTTATTTGAAAATATTACAGTTTGAAATGCTACTTAACTCTCGCAACTTAGCTGCTCTAGAATTTCATGCTACTTATCTGGGATCTTTTTGACCCCAAGAAGATTTGTTGTTAATAATTAGGATATTTTATACCTTACTGCATTTTTATATACAGTATAAGCAAATTGAAAGTTTTTATTGCACCTGGAATTACTACGTTTAAACAATGAGCTAATTAATTTAATTAGCTTAATGGCAGATTTTTCTGTATCTTTCTTTCATTTTTTTAGTTATCAGAGAACACATTCACGTTTCTTTAAAAGCACAAAAAAAATTGTTATTGTATCAAGTGTTAATTATGTTTAGACAGTTAATGGCCTAGGTAGGTAATAAATTTAGTGTCCCCACCTGCTGCAGTAAAAAGAAGGAGAAACTAATTTTACAAATACAGATAATTTACTCTTGAACCTACAACACTTTACATGGCAGTTTACGCTATATATTTTCTTTCATTTGTTCACTTTTCAAAGTACATATTCACTATGCTTATAACAAAGCACTATCAATGCAAAATAATTTTAACTAGAAAATAAAGACGTGTTCTATAGCTGAGGTCATCCACGAACCCAAGCAATAAACATGAAACAAAATCAACATATAATTATGAAATAATTTTAATTGTAAAGGGAACTAAAATAACCAAGGATGGCGTTACTGGAACGTTTCGGTTTATATGGATGTAGATATTAACTATAAAGTATCGTGTGTAGTCGGAAAAGACTCCAGGTAAGTGTCGAGGGTTAACGACGCTATTTGATGTCAGCAGGGTATCTAGACTCCATATAATTAGTGGTGAACTATGGTAGTTTGTTGATATGAGTCAGTTCGAAATTTAATTACGTGGCATTTCTGACACATTCTGGCTCTACTTGGAGAAATCGTTGAAAAGTCCAATCAGGTAGGCCTAACTTCAAGGGGGGAATGTTGCCAACTCAATTCTTAAAAACCCGCTGTGAAATAGTGCAGAAGTCGCTAAATTGCTATAATATGAATATCTATATATATATATATATATATATATATATATATATATATATATATAATTTGAACTGGTAATGGAAATTACGGGAAAACGGCTGGACGGATTTTAATAAATGACCCCTCATTTTGAAGCTTGGAACTCAAAGTTTTTCGGAAAAATAGTAGTTTTCAGTGAAATGTCAATTTTTAAACATAATTTTCCTATTTTCAAAAATCCATCTGTCGTCAGTTTTGAGAACTAGCTAATAGCGCTCACGGCCGACTTGATATACCCTTCGCTTTTTTGTAAAGGAGAAGCGAAGCGAGCATCAAGTCGTCCGTGTTCCATTTCAGAATAAAACAAAACACATACTACAGTAAACAATATTACACGAAGGCCATGATCTGCAAGAATGCTGACATATTTAGAGCTCAAATTAACTTGGTTATTAAAAACTTAACTTACTAAAATAATTTAAAGGTTCGATTCTGTGGTGTGTAATTTCCTGGGTACAGCTGTGTATTGGATATTAAAAACTACAAAACTTGAGATGGTTTGATGACATTATTACTATTAGGAATGAAATATTATTGTAATTAATGCCATGATTTGACTATTTTTCATTAATTATACATATTAATGCTATGTTGATGATATGAAAGTGAAACGTTTTGGGGTTATATAAGTAGATGTGGAGAACAACTTAAATTAGATTTTGATTTCTATATTTTACTGAGTCGCGGCTATATAGTATATATAGTATATGTTACTGAAAGCTATAAAACTTACGTAAGATAATAATATTATTAATAATCAAATATTTTTATAATTATTAATCAAGTGGGGTTGGATCTTTTTCATATATTTAATGGCGGTGTGGTGTAGATATTTATATGCGTGGTTCTCTTCAGTATTGGCTCGAGAGAGAGTATCTTTCATTATTATGGAAGCAAATAACTTTCAGAATGTCTGGTATTATTCATTGAAAATAAATCTGAAAAATGTTTATTTGAACGTCTAATGGGCGTAGTTTGCAGCATTTGCTGCACAAGCCACTAGTAAAATTAGATTAATTTGCCGCTGTGAGTGTTAGAAAATCCCCCTAAATCCATAAATACTCATTTCATAAATTTTACCCGCTAAACTATGACTGAAAAAGTAGAGGGAAACCCGCTGAATTGACAACACTGTTAAGAGAATTTGAATTCTAGCCCGACTGGAACCTCGTGGCCAATATTGATGTTTAGATAGATTTAATTATGGCATTAAGAAAATTAAAAGTGTCTTCAGTGCCCTACCGCATATTGAGGTTATAATGAAAAGTTGAGTCGTACCTCTCTGAAAACAAATAGCCTATCCATTGCAACTAATTTAAAAAGCCAAGTCTTGACAGCGTTACGGTGCTGGCAATATCTGATCTGCTGTATCATGGTGGATATCGGAATGTCTGTTGCAAAATAACGGTAACAGTCTACGTCACCCTTCGCCCTGTCAGGAAGTTGGTTTAATCTTTACTCTAAGCGCAAAGTAACAAGCAGTGTGATTAATGAACAAATAATTTTTAACTTTGTGTCCGTTACGTTGGTATTGCTTATATCTTGAAGGCGGATGGAAAAGTAAAATACGGTTTCAAATCTCTTGAGAGATATTGTCACTTGCAGCCCCTAAAATACAACCTCGAAAAATTTCATGCACAGTAATTAAGAACAGGTTCCTAATAGAAACAACAACAATAAAAATTTTTGGCTTACAAATCGATAATATATTAAATTCGAGAAATCATATTAAAGATATTACCCCCAAACTAAATTCAAGTCCACACCTGTGGAGTAACGGTTAGCGCGTCTGGCCGCGAAACCAGGTGGCCCGGGTTCGATTTCCGGTAGGGACAAGTTACCTGGTTGAGGTTTTTCCGGGGTTTTCCCTCAACCGAATATGAGCAAATGCTGGGTAACTTTCGGTGCTGAACCCCAGACTCACTTCACCGGCATTATCACCTTCATCTCATTCAGACCCTAAATAACCAAGATGTTTATAAAGCGTCGTAAAATAACCTACCAAAAAAAAAAAAACTAATTTCAACATGTTTTGCTATTCGATCTATGCAAGAGATAGTAAAGGTATTGACCTTAAAGACAATATACTTTGCATACTTCCACTCGGTAATGAATTTTGGAATGATATTCTGGGGAAGTTCTACAGATTGTAACAGTATATTCCTACTATATAAACGAGTAATTAGAATAATACTAAGTGTCAAATCTAGAGAATCGTGTCGGGCCATTTAAAAAAAGAACTACAAATAATGCTTATGTCATGTCATTATATTTTTTCAATAATAAACTTCCTCATAAGAGAAAAAAATGAGAATCGTACGAATAATACATATCGAGTAAAACTGCGTTAACATTTAGGGGATTTCTTTTTTCTGAGAAAGGTATTCGTTTGGTTTATTAGAACTTTTCGTTCTACAAAGAAATTTTACAATGCCAAATTGGCTCGGATCAAATTTCTGCGAATTCAAAGCACAAAACTAAAATGAATTCAATCATTTATTTTGATAATGTGCACTGCTCTCTTAAATAGAATATACTCGTATTGGGAATTAAATCAATGTCTTTCACAAATCACGCTGTGAAAAGTTTCATATAAACAACTTTTATCTTGAAGGGGAAGTAAAAACGAGCAAAATTGTGTTCAACTCTTTGTAATATCTCAAAGAATAACACCTTGAAGTTAATGGCTGTACTTATGGTTCATCCTGTATATGTAATTTCTTCTCTGGCGTTTAAATAGACACGCAACTCGCTTCTTACGGAAAATACAATTTTAGGATATAAAAGTATTCAGGATAGTATAAACTCATATAGTAATCTCACTATAGGTTTTGATTTATCTAGAAAAAATCAAATATCGAGTGGGATTTAATTGAGTATTACAGGATTAGAAGAAAGTATATAAAAATTAGAAGAAATAAAGTACTCTAATAGAATAAAATATTAATTGACTTGTTGAAAATGTATTATTGTACCATCTCATCATTACAAATATTCCGCTAGATGGCAGTAGTATGTTATGATCAGCTGTTCTCTTGTTATTAATTGTGACAACTATACAATCTTCATTGAACTCTATGGGCGATTACTAGTCAAGAAGGCTTTGTTGATTCAGTTTCATTTTTATTAAAACAGTTGCATTCTACTTCAATAAATCAATATATATTAAACAATCTCTGATACATGACTATCCATAATCTCATACAGCAGAAGCTATATTACAACCTAAGTAATATAAGCAAGATAAATGATAGAAAAGTTTTAAGTAAGGATGATGAAATAAACATAAATCATTTTAAAAGGTACAATTATTGAAAGTTCAATGTTGGCAAAGAAAGAAACAAATGCTAGAGACGTGATAAAAACAAATGCTAAGAAGGTGATAAAAATTGTAGTATAAACACCCACACATCGTTCCATACCGTTTTATTGGTCAAAAGTAGTATGACGTAGTAAAAGTGTAATAGTCTGCACAAAATGCTGAATTTTGTAGGCCAAAAATCGAATATGTAATTTTGGGCCATGTTCCGGTACACTACCTTGTTCCTACCTTAAGGGGTTAGGTACAGCTTACAGCAGTAAAATTTTTGGAAATATTCAACACTTTTTCCTTCCACATTCAACACTTTTTCCCTTCATTACTGTATCTTGTACAATAATCAAAATTAGTATGTGTGAAACACTGTCCTCCTGCTATATGAAGAAAAATTATAATATATGTTTTAATTCATAATGGTGGTAGTTCACTGTGCAGTGATGAAGCTTTTCCCTCATAACTCATAAACTTGTTAACTTTTTCATGTTCTCTCTCTTTTATTTTATTTCTAAACTCATGTTTATAATATCGTGCTGTTTCAACTACATTCCTTAATAAATAATATATATTTTTTTAATTTTGTGTTAGAAGAAAATACTGATTCGTGACCATTTTTCTAATGAATTTATTTTTATCAGACAATCTATCAAAGGTAGAGAAGTGATCTTGCATCATATTGTAGATATGATATGCATAAATACACACAAAAAAGGTCATCACAGAATGTTGGATAGTTTTTGAGTTAAAAAATGTAAATTCATTTTTTTAGTCGTATTTTTTTTTCATATAGCAGAAGGGCAATATTTTACACATACTAATTTTCATTATTGTACAAGATACAGTAGTGGAAGAAAAAAATGTTGATTATTTCCAAAATTTTACTGCTGTAAGCTGTACCTAACCACTAATACAATTTCTTTTTTCTTTATATCCATGTTACAAGTTTCTCTAATACTTAATTTTGATATGGACAGTTAAATTAACACTGCCGACAGAAAAGTTAACGTGGACATTGTTCATTAACTTCAGCAAGGACAGACCTCAGCTTTGCTCGCTGCATCGCTCGGCATGTGGCTTTTCTGCTGCACTCACTGACGTTTCTTATGCGCGACCTTAAATCTCCATAGACTAGCGATGTGGGTGGACGGCGATGAGCTCACGGATCACCGTCCGATGTAAAACGGTATTCTCGGACTTGGCCTCCATAAATTGATTTTGGGTGGCTTTCATTATGGGAGACCGCATCTGATTGCGTTTCTTACAATATAACGTCACCGCCCTCGAGAATGAATGCATAATGAAGGATTCCTAAGACGTTCCAGATGTAGCGTCATATTTCTTCAGGCTATCTTTACCGTAGTTCTTGCCTGTCTTTCCATCATCCCTACACAAATTAAGGTTAATATCATTACAATTTAATTGAAAAACTTCTCAAACGACAGGCGGAGTAACATACTGCAACACACTTTTGTTACTACTACTACTGTATTATTATTATTATTATTATTATTATTATTATTATTTTTATTATTATTAGTAGTAGTAGTAGTAGTAGTTCATAAACCTTTTATATATATACTTATTTATTAGTTTTTGTTTATTTATATATTTATTTATCAATGTATTTAGTTATTTATTTATTTATTTACCAGAGCTTCATCAAATCAGAGACTGTCATTAGAGAAAGAATGCACAGGAAAATAGGGGACGACCAAACAAACAATGAAAGTTAACAGGGAAAAATAATAATGGAAATGGGACATCAGTTTTTTTCAGTCCATTAGTACCGTAGTTAAAATTAATTGATGTGATTTCGTAAGACTTTGATTTAATATTTGATTACAAGGCGGGCCAGATAACACAGGGTAACAAATTTTGAGCAACTTTTTTGTTTCCTCTGATTTTTTGGTTTCATAACAATAAATCACACACGCTGAGTTCAGAAATATCAGTATTTTCAATGTAGCATCAATAGTTCTTTGGGAAATTAAGTGTATATGTTTAAGTAATATGCATATTTATTAGGCCTACCAGAAAGAATAATGACTATATAATATAATATTTACGATGGACAATACATATTTATACAATAACAGTCTTGAATTAAGTATGTTTGAAATGCAAATGTGATCGTGCTTTCCTTTTGTGTTGCTGATTACTGTCCCTGATCAAACCCCACACATAGTCTCCAATCATGGCTGTATCCAGCAATATTGTGCGAAAGTTTAATGCCGCTCCCTATATTTTGTGATCCTGCTTCCGTCAAGCAAATTCCATACTTCTAGACCGGATGCTAGGAGCTCTGCTTTCGATTTTGGTAATCCAAGATCATGTACAAGATCATCTAGTTCCTTCTGATTTCGAAAATAATGATTCTGGCTGGAACGGTCACTGTCACTAAAGTCTGAGTCTCTTCCAGGGACGGGTATATGGCGACACAAATTCGTTTGAGTCAACGGCTGGTGGTTCAAAAACTGGTAAATCTTGACCATCCGGGATAGGAGCAATAGAATATGGAGATATCCGGATACTGCAATCTCCCTCGTTGTTTTAACTTTTTCAAAAATGACATCGACCATGCAAAAGTAGCAATTGTCATGGTGGTTGGTTCGGTCCCTCCAAACTCTGGGAACAGCGAAAGGCATTCATTTCCGAGATCCTCGTAGCCATCCTTCCAAAGTTATATTACAGGAACCACAACACACATGTTGTGCCCATGAATTGTCTTGGGCTCGTATTGGTACTTCAAAGTAAGCATTGTGAGCTGTATAATATTTGGTGCTTCTTCTGCTTTGTACTGATGTAATATCCACAAACGTAACAGAAAGAGTACGGTGAATACCTGCAATCACCTCTAGAAGTCATGCTTCAACGTAGAACAAACATAATTAAGAATATAGTTATATTTCTAGACCCGTTATCATTTCAGAAAAAGTAATTACAGATATGAAATCAGCGCAAAACATTGAATCAGAAGCAATTAAAATATCGAGAGAAACATTTTCGATGTTACCCAGTGTAATTTACACAAGATTTGTACAGCCCTAGGGTCTTACAGAATTGTTAGGCTTCGTTCCTCTTGCGCCAAACATTAATCCTCTGACACTGATAGCATTAAATTGGTACGGTATTTGTTTTCATACTACGGGTTTGCAAAGTAGATTGCCAATTTCTCCTCGTGTATATCTTCAGGTGGTCCTTTGATTATACTATTAAATTCTCATGGGTCTATAGTTTGTATCCAAGTATTTACTTTTGCACTTGTTTCAAAAGATGAAATTAACAGAGAAATCCTACACTAAGAAAATGTGTAATTTTACATTGAAATTATTCTGATATGTATCCAGTTTTCAGTCACTAAATTAGAAACGCAGCACCCACCTTAACCTTACAGAGGTATGTGATCTTTAAGTTTCGTTTTCTCCTTAATGTGCTGAAGTCATACACATAGCCTTGGCATTTTAGTTTACAACTGATAATAGTCCTAACTCATTTCTTGTACACTTGGCAGGTTAATACGATGGCTATTTTCTCCGCCTCACTATAGTGTGAATTAAGATTGAAATACTGAGATGTATTGTTAAAGTTTTGTCACTGACAAATGTTACACTTAAGTGAACAATAGATATGTAGTTGAATTCGTTTTGTATGTAACTGTTGTTCTTGCTTGAATGTAGGCAATCTTTTTGCTTCACATTCCACTCCATTCTGCAGTAAGATCTATTATACGTAAAAATGCTATAGTAATAATATGTAGGCCAGTATAGTACAGGTTTTTATTTAACTATTAAGCTTTACAAATTTAGTTTTTTTTTTATTATCGTTTATCATTTGGATAACAGTAATGATGTACAATGACGAGGCTTGTATTCTGAAGAAAAGTATATCCAAGAACTAGTAGCTGCATAGTTAGTCGAAGACTATTAGATGTTAAATCTCACAAGATAGAATCACTGTAAAAATCACGTGAAAGAAATAAATAAAAATTAGGCGTAGAAAGGTTTTTGGGAAACAAATATTCCCAAAAAATGAGAAGTAGAAAGCATTGCGGAAACAAAGTTACCAAAAAAAAAAAAAAGATAATTATAAAGCGTGGTAAGAAGCAAATTCTACCAAAAATTTGAAGTAGAAAGCTTTTGCATTGTGAAAAGAAATGCTACAAAAATGAAAAGAATAAAATCACGATGGGAAACAAATGTTACCGAAAAAAATTAAAAAGTGGAAAGCATTGTGGGAAGCAAATGTTACCGGAATTAGAAGTATAAATGTAGTGGGAAGAATATATACCAAGAAATAAGTGGAAAGCATTGTTGAAAACATGCAATTAAAAATAAGAAGTACACGTAGAAAGCATTGTCGAAAACAGATGTTGCCAAAAATGGTAAGTAGGAAGTATAAATACATTGTGGAAACGCTACCAAAAATGAGAAGAAATCATGGTGGGAAACAAATGTTATCAAGAAATGGTAAGTAGAAAGCATTGTGGGAGACAGATGCTGCGAAAATGAGAATTAGAAAGCATGGTGGGAAATAAATGATACCAAAAATGAGAAATAGAAAGCGTTGTGAAAAACAAATTGTATCAACAGTATGAAATAGAAATATGGTGGGAAACAAATATTACCAAGGAACGATAAGGAAGAAAATCTTGTGGAAAACAAATATTACCGGTAGTAAAAATAATAAGCAGGAAGCATATGCATTGTGGAAACAAATGCTATCAAGAATGAGAAGAAGAAATCATGGTGGGAAACAAATTTTACCAAAAGTGAGAAGTATAAATAATCATGGGAAACAAAAATATTACCAAAAATGATAAGTGCATAGTATTGTGGAAAACATGAAATTTGAGATTATGATGTTGTGCATTGATCCACTTACGCTAAGAAAAAGTACTATTGGTTTGAAATATGAAGAGAAATTTAATAATAATAATAATAATAATAATAATAATAATAATAATAATAATAATAATAATAATTGCCAGAAAAATATAGTACAAAGAAATTGTAAATTAACAAAGTTCTAGCAGTCCCCTGAAAGAGTATGTTCTCGTGCTCAGTAGAGGATTCGATACTTAATAAATTCACATGCATAAATTACAATAATATAACATCTAAAAATTAATAATTACTCATAACAAATTGCTTACATACATTTTTAAATTTCAAATTGTTGGTGGTAAATAGATGTGGATATTTCTTTATTAATTTGTTATAAAGTCTAGGGCCGTTATTAGTACTGTGGTTGAAAGCTGTGCTCGTTAAACACTTGGGTATTGTATCCATGCCTTTGGTTTTGTATTTGTGAGTATATGATCTGAAAGACGTGTAATTTTTATGTATAACATTTAATAATGCATTGATACAAATTTGATGTATTTTCAAGACTTTAAATTCTAAAAACAGTTTTTCGGTATGATAATCAATAGATTTTTAAGACATCTTTCAATTATTCTTCTCTGTAATAAATCTAATGGATTAAGGTTAGTTTTATAAGTACTGCCACATCCTAATATTTGTATTCCATATTGGGTTATAGACTGAAATAAGGCAAGGTAAACAGTACATGATACATCCATTGGTAAGTAATTTCGAAACTGAACAAAATAATATATAATTCTACGCAATTCGTTACAAAGGTAATTGATTTGTTAGTCCCATTTTAGATGTTTATCAATAATGATTCCTAAATGTTTAACCTCTGAAGACTCATTTATAATTGGACAATTGCAGCAAATTGCGGAACAATAAAAATTGTGTAGTTTAATGTTTAGGGGTGAATTAGGCAATTTAGCCTACTAGTTACTGAACTTGTTTCGGAAACAGTAGGCAATAGTAATATGCGTTACAAGAGCGGTACGTTGAAGTTTTCATGTTCGAGGAAAAGTTTGAAAAAGTGAAACGTAGTTGAGTTTTTTTAATTTCCGAGAATTGAAAGAAAACATACCGCTCGAGTATCGTACATTATTTTGTGCGAAGATCGTTTATTACATACCTGAAAGACGAATTTCTAATTAGTTGCAATGAAATCTCCATCTTGGTTTCTGTTCAATGACGGCAAATTTGCAAAACAAAAATATCTATCTTCAACATTGTTGCTTTAAAATGTTTTCTGTGTTTACTATACTCCAGCATGCCGTGATATACGTCTGTCTTCCCCCCCCCCAATCTATAAATGCCGCCATGATGAATCTGGTATCTTGTTGATTTTTTCAAGGCTTCCTTGATGTTACTTGCATCACGAATGCAGTAACTTTAGTGGAGTTGTAGAGTTTACTTAATTTTTGCAAATATTTAAAAACGATAATTAACAGTGCAATTTAAGTGAAATTGCAGTGGTAAGTTTCCAATTTATAATTATTACTATATTGAACGTCTCTAAAAATAATATGTTAAAAGCCTAAAGCAGTAAAATCAATATGTCACTTAAGCGGTAAGAAGAGGGAAATTGTTATGTGTGTAAGGTTGGGAATACTGAATGTGGAATTTTAGACTTTCCGCGGATTGGTTAAAAAATGACTATCTGGAGCTAACGAGTGTCCTTTTTAATATATTTATTGACATTCGTTAACCTTGTTACAAATCAGTGCATTATCAAATGATAGGTTAATAAGGATGTACGCTTAAATGATTTGAAAGTAGATTTCACAATTACACAGTCTTAAAGCCTCTTCGCCTTACTCTACTTTAAAATCGCTCGCATTAATGCTGGTTTAAGGTTAATGAATGGGTTTTAATATATATAGCTAAGCGAAGCATTTCGATACATCCGGCACGCCTGTTTGAGATTGTGAAGTCGGTCGCCAATATTAGCCATTCACTTTCAGTATTTTTAAACAGAATTTCTCACATGCAAATCTGTTGACCTTCTCACTGTAATCAACTTGTGTTCATCCTATGATTTTACGCATGGCTAATCTTTTCCTCATTGGTCACTGGCCGGGGTGTCGTAGCAACGATGTTTGCATCCTCCGGTTAAGTGATATCCTGCAATTCTGGCCTGAAGAAAGAGAAAAGATTTCCTCAACATCCTGGTCACATCCTGTCCTCGTAGTTGAAACATAGATGTGGCTGAATTTGGTGGTTGGATGGCATCTCACTTGGGATGCTGTAGTTCGATCACTGGTAGATACTGTAATCCATTTTGTTCGAGATCGTGCGTATTTGCTTGTTTTCCGCACAGAACCAATACGCGGTAAGTGTGAAATAACATATTCAGTATTCCCAACGTAACACACATAACAATTTCCCTCTTCTTACCGCTTAAGCGCGACATTCATTTTACTGCTTTAGGCTTTTAACATATTATTTTTAGAGACGTTTAACATAGTAATAATTATAAATTGGAAACTTACCACTGCAATTTCACCTAAATTGCAATGTTAATTATTGTTTTTAAATATTTGCAAAAATTAAGTAAAGTCTACTACTCCACGAAACTTATTGCATTCCTGATACAAGTAACATTAAGGAAGCCGTGAAAAAATCAACAAGATTCCAGATGCCGATGTTATTACTGCAATATGTTATATAAATAATATTGTTAAAATATTAAAATGAAAAATAAATCATTACATAACCTTACCGTTTGTTTTAAGTTCGCATTTATAGACTGGGGGGAAAAAAAAAGACAGACGTATATCACAGCCTGCTGGAGTATAGTAAACACAGAATAGAAGAAAGATATTTTGGTTTTCCGAAGTTGCCGTCATTAAACAGAAACCAACATGGAGATTTCATTGCAACTAATTAGAAATTCGTCTTTCAGGTATGTAATAAACGATCTTCGCACAAAATAATGTACGTTACACGAGCGGTATGTTTGTTTTCATGTTCTCGGAAATTAAAAAAGCTCAACTACGTTTCGCTTTTTCAATCTTTTCCTCGACCATGAAAACGTCAACATACCGCTCTTGTAACGTATATTACTATTATCTGCTATCCTTCAGGTGCGTCAGCTGTTTTCAATAATTGTCAGTTATTCCAGTCCTGCATAATTTAATCATTACTATCACACATTATCATCTAAAGATCAGTAGCATTAGTACAACCATCACCACGATCAGTAGAATCATCGCCATCTTCCTCCTTCTAGTCATCTTCTAGTCATTGTCACCATGAATACGTCGTCGTCGTCATCATCATCATCATCATCATCATCATCATCATCATCAGCAGCAGCAGCAGCATAATTATCGTCACCATCACCAGTAAAAATCACCATCACATCAATTCTATCACCAACATTACTATTAGTTGATGCATTCATCATATTCACCAACACCACCATTAATACAACCACCACCACCACCACCACCACCACCGTAACTTCAGTATATAACAATAATTATCATCATCAGGACAATCATCATCGCAGTTAAAGTAGCCACGTTCAATTAGTAGGCTAGCGGTGTCAAAGAGGACGGAAGCTTTGTAGTTTCAATAATTTTAATTATGTCGCGCTGTCCATTGTCGTCTTCAAGTCTTTTGAAGGCCGCTCCAATAACTCCACGCGGAGTGTATAAACCAGAGTTGCAAATTTTAGCAGTGTGTCTTGTTCTAGTTCACAGTGAAAATTAATTATATTACAGTTCTTTAAATAATTAATTTAAAATAAATAATCTAAATAATATAAATAATCTCCAAATTAACTCTTGCTTTGAGCAATTAAGCCTAGCCCATATCCATGTTATATTAATATATAGCAGCAACAAACAAGACGTGACAACGCCGCATTTTCATTTTATTATCGGTGCATGCAATAAAGACCTACAAATCTTAAAAGGAATGCCGCTGCCTACTAATTAAACGAGGCAACTTTACTAACGCTGTATTAATCATCAACACTCCAATCATGATATTCACTATCACTGCAATCTTAGTTCTTGCTTAGTTTGCTTTGCTTAGTTATTTAATGACGCTGTATCAACTACTGGGATTGGTTTTAGCGAGATGGTATTTGGCGAGATAAGGATTCGCCGTAGATTACCTAACATTCGCCTTATGTAGAATAACTCTTCTCGGATTCTCAGCCAGGTGAGTTGGAGATTTGCTTCCAAGCTTTCGACGGCTAGCTCTGCCATCTTCTTCAGGGAACGAAGTGATGTGGGACCATGTCTAGCCGGTATATATGCAATAGTAGGGCTTAATGGTAATAATGTCATCGAACATTCTTAAGTTTTGTAGTTCTTAATATCCATACACAGCTGTACTCGGAAAACTACAGACCAGAGAATCAGACCTGTAAATTATTTTTTATACGTTATCAAAAAATTACACAAATGAAGATCTACATATTGGCATTATGATGTGAAAGAATCTAAGCCATCTGAACTCTGACTATGCCAGCAATCCTGTAGGTCGTGGCCTTCGTGTGATCGTCTATTGTTTATTGTAGTGTGTGTTTTGTTTTATTCTGAAATGCAATTAATTAGTTCTCAAAACTGACGAACGATGGCTTTTGTAAAATAGGAAAATTATGTAGGAAAATTGACATTTCACTGAAAACTACTATTTTTCTAAAAAAACGTTGAGTTCCAAACTTCAAAATGAGGGGTCATTTATTAAAATCCGTTCAGCCGTTTTCCCGTAATTTCCATTACCAGTTCAAATTATATACAGGGTGTAACAACTTTAATGTTTAGAATTTCAGGAACATGTTCTCTGACACGTTCTACGTTGATTAAACCTAACATACCTATATCCGAAATTGAGAGGTTACAGAGATAGCAGAGCTGGAAAAAATAGAACTTCTTGCAGCTCCAAGCATTATACCGTTTATACAAGGCCTATTTTATGGCATTACTAAGTAGAGATACATAAGAAACATTTGAAAAGCAGTGAATGAAGGAAATTTTACTTTTAAGAGAAATTAAATTAAAATTGTTTAGGTTGTTAAGGAAACGAAACAGACAACAGTTTAAATGACAGTGTTTGGAATCTTAAGGACATTTTTTTTTTCAACTTTGCACTGCTTCTTTCATACTCACAAGTAGTTGATATTAAAATGTAATATGGTAATAATAAAAATAATGACATAGACATGTCACTTTCGGAAATTGGTGTTACTTCCTTCAGTATTCAGCGATGAAATTAAACTCAAAATGTTTAACTTTGGGGTACAAATACTCCAAACCCATAGAACTTTGGATATAGGTGTTTTAGGTTTAATCGACGTAGAACGTGTCAAGGAACATGTTCCAGAAATTCTAAACATTAAAGTTGTTACACCCTGTATATATAGATGTGTATTGTAGAAAGATATAAAGAAATCGTACTAAGCACAGACGGGGAGGATAAAATAAATACGAAAAGAAGACTGTTCTGATCGTTCAGGTATAGCGTCCCATACCTCATGAATACAAAGCAACGATCGTCGGAGCTCTTCCACACGGACACGTGTCCACCATTACAAGCAATAAGTAAGAAGACTTCGGTGCTGAAGGCGACTGAAGAGTAAAACTCGCTCTCATATTTCAATGTCGCCGATGTTCCGAAGTTCTCCCTTATTTGGTTGCAGGCCTCATTGCCGGTTCCGCGTGGGCCGGAAATACTCATGTCTATTTTGTCCCAGCAAATAAGTAAGGCGAGTCACAGGTACATGAATTATGATACTCGGAAGATAACTTTGGCCCATATTAAATGTTACACAGACCACATTGTATACAATGACGCTTTCACATTCCAACTAGAAAATGAATGTTTGTACAGGGACATCATTTTATTTTTACTTCAATTTTTATTGTACCTGAGTTTTTGAATGTACTTCACTCCTACCCCTTCTACTAATGAAGTCCAACCGTCTTCCACACAGATCCGCATATACAGTCATAGTACCTCACGGTCATAGTAAACAGTGCGTTCCAAAAATATGTTCGCGTTTTCCAGTGACGAAAGAGCTTTCAATATTGCATCATTTTCCATTTGTCTACGTCGCATCCCGGTTTCTCCCACCTGCTTCTGTTCGCCTCTCTGTAAATGCTAGTGGCTGGGCTGTCTTAGCTCTTTTCTGGGAACATTAATTTCTGTTAGGAATTGGACGTCTACGTAATATTATACCCATACAATTGTTTAAAATAACTTAAATAAAAGGGCCTCGTTAAGTAATTAACTGTCACGTGATTTCCTCCCTTTCTATGACGCTGTGACGTAACCACTTGGACGAATAGTAGAAAGCATGTCTGATTAATTTTATCTTTTCGGATCGGGCAGAAGTGAAGATTGAACTTACAGTACGTAAGATACTCTTTTATAGAGTAGATAAAGAATTATTTCAATATAAGTTACTAGTACGAAGGACGAAACTGGCAATTAAAATTAGATGCAATAGTCTATAATGCGATAATATGCACAAAAGAACTGAAGCCTGTTTCGAAATGAACGGCCACCATTTTCAAAAATGTGTTTAAATATTCATATTATGATTATTTTTCAATTTAACTTCTTTCTCTCTAGTGTACGCTAATGTGCTGCAGACAGTATAATATACACTGCATAATGAATATGTTCGCATGGATAACTCAGTACGGGAGTAAAAACACTTATTCTTAATACAGTACTGTATTTTGATTAAACAAAAACCTAATGAAAATTATCGAACTCAAAATCGCGATATTTCCTAGTTTACGTAAATGGATAAACTACTTTTCTTCCCTCCTATACCTAGTAAAGTGATTTGTTTGTGTTTTACGCCAGTATCATCGAACTACAGTCGTGGAAAGGGGTAGCAAACTGTGTTTCCGGTTCTCTAAAGGTATAGCCAGGTTAATATTAAAAATGTTAGTAAAAATAAAATGATGTCCCTGTACGTTGTGCGTTCTATACTGTTCTGAAGAATGTCTGACATTCGAAGGATAGCATGTTTTTTACTTGGTTATTTAACGACTGTCTATCAACTACTGGTTTATTTAGGATCTATGGAATTGGTGATAGTGTGATGGTATTTGGCGAGATGAGGCCGAGGATTCACTATAGATTTCCTGAAATTCGCCTTACTGTTGGGGAAAACCGCGGGCAACGTAATTCACAAAATTTAAGGCAGTTTTTTCATCTCGTTCATGAGTATCCGATATGAATATTTTTCAGGGGAATGAAAGATTATATCGATGTTCCAACATTGTAAGCACACTAAATGTCTGTGAAATGTAGCCCTCGTAGTTGATAGGTCGGCAACTAACAGATCTATACTAATAATAAATCTGTAGCCGAAATTTTTCTGGTAATTTTCGATTTTCCAAAAATAATTGGTCCTAACATATATAATTAACACCCTGAAACCGAAAATCGCTTTTTTGAAATTTTTGTTTGTATGTCTGTCTGTATGTTTGTTACCTTTTCACGCGATAATGGCTGAACGGATTTCGATGAAAATTGGAATATAAATTAAGTTCGTTGTAACTTAGATTTTAGGCTATATGGCATTCAAAATACTTTATTTAAAAGGGGGGTTATAAGGGGGCCTGAATTAAATAAATCGAAATATCTCGCTTATTATTGATTTTTGTGAAAAATGTTATATAACAAAAGTTTCTTTAAAAATAATTTGCTATAAGTTTTATTCCTTGAAAAATTTTGATAGGACTGATATTTAATGAGATAAATGAGTTTTAAAATTTAAATAACTGCCATCTAAGGCCGTGTAATGAATTAAAATATAAATGACTTCGTCTATAAGGGGCCTTGGACAGCAACAATCGAAAGCTATGAAAGATAGCCTACAGAGAATTTTTCTCTGTTTGTATGAAGTAATATCGGAAGCTAAATTAACCGATTTATATAATTAATTATTATTTCACCATTGGAAAGTGTAGTTTCTCTAGATGGACATAATGCTATAATGTTATTACAGTAACTGCTGATATAATATATAATATAATATAATATAATATAATATAATATAATATAATATAATATAATATAATATAATATAATATAATATAATATAATATAATATAATATAATTCAAGTTATTTGAAGGGTTCAGAGCCATAGTGGGCCAAGCGCCATTTATTGAATAAGTAGAAAACAAGGGTTAAAATTAAGTTATTACCATAATTAAATGGAAACCTATAACAAGTAAAATAAAATATACACATTAAATCTAAATGATGTCAATCTTCATTAAACTATGGTTGCATGTAATAAAAATTAAGAAACATGTTAAAGGAATTGTCATTGCACCAAATGAGTGTCTCTGGACCAAAATCATCGTATTTTAATTATTTGGATGCAATTTAAATGAAGTAACATATTAAACGATTTATCCTTCTATCAAACACGAATGTTCCCTGGATCAAATGTCCTATTTTAATTATGTAATTACTTTATATTTATTTCTAACGGGTGCAGCGGAGCACTCGGGTACGGCTAGTTAATAATAATAATAATAATAATAATAATAGGCATAGTAATAATAACAGAGAAGAAAATAAAACGAAGGATTTCTCTCGCGTGGAAGGCATTCTGGACTCTCAAGTTCATCATACTGGAGAGAACACTCAGGAAGAAACTCAGAATAGAAATATTGGAGACCTGCCTAACTCCTGTACTGTTATATGGGTGTCAGACATGGTCTCTCATTGCCAAACTTCGTAACAGTCTCCAAATATGCCAAAGAAAGATGCTGAGAAGGATACTAGGCTTATCACTGAGGGATAGAGTTCCAAACGAAGTGCTACAAAAGAGATCAGCAATTAAAGATCCACCACTGCAAGCCACCAACACCAAATGAAAGTGGGGAGGCCATGTTGCAAGACTTAGAGGCGGAAGATGGACGCAGAAAGCCAGACTATGGGACCCCAGCATTGGCAAGAGATCACGCGGAAGACCAAGAAGAAGATGGGCCGACCTCTTCAGTGAACGAGTAGGAAGCCATTGGTCAAGCGGAGCAAGACATAGGGAAGACTGGAAAAACCTAAGAAGACAAGTGAACAGCGACTAAAACCAGTGCAACAGAAACAAGCGAACAATATCAAAACAAGGCGGAATGTGAATCAAGTGAACAATTTCAAGCATGTAAACACCTCTTACGCGGAGTAGCTCACCACGTGAGACAAATAGAGCTCTCCCTCTATAGGAGGAAGCTTTTGACCTTAACGGGACATTTGTAGGCTAATCATTTCATCATTTCATTTCATCTCATAATAATAATAGTCTCTCCTATTCTCATAAAATCTCTGTCTTGCCTATGAGTAAATTTGGTCAAACCGCACCTTCACTAGCCTATAGTAAGAGAAGAATTTGTTACTTACTTACAAATTAATTTTAGAGAACTCTGAGGTTTATTGCTGCCCTCATTTAAGCCCGCCATCTGTCCCTATCCTGAGCAAGATTAATCCAGTCCCTAGCATAATAGCCTAACCCACCTCCCTCAAATTCGAATAATTTGTATTCGAGGTTTCCTTCATCTAGTCTTTAGTGAGTCAACATTGAACTATTTGGAAGTAGTTGGTTTGATTCGCCCCGGGTATTTCTCCAGTACCACTCGTATTCTTCCATTTCCTAGCTTGGGAGACGCCCAATGGGAGATAAATAACTCCACACGGAAGTAATAATAATAATAATAATAATAATAATAATAATAATAATAATCTCTCCTATTCTCATAAAATCTCTGTATCTTGCCCATGAGTAAATTTGGTCAAACCGCACCTTCTGTAGCCTATAGTAAGAGAAGAAGTTGTTACTTACAAATGAATTTTAGAAAACCCGGAGGCTTATTGCTGTCCTCACCTAAGCCCGCCACCGGTCCCTATCCTGATCAAGATTAATCCAGTCCCTAGCATAATAGCCTAACCCACCTCCCACAAATTCGAATAATTTGTATTCGAGGTTTCCTTCATCTAGCCTTTAGTGAGTCAACATTGACCTATTTGGAAGCAGTTGGTTTGATTCGCCCCGGGTATTTCTCCAGTACTAGTCTTATTCTTCTATCCTAGCTTGAGAGACGCCCGATGGGAGATAAGTAACTCCACACGGAAATAATAATAGTAATAATAATAACAATAATAATAATAATAATAATAATAATAATAATAATAATAATAAATAGCGAGTCTCTCGGCATTTGGTTACCTTAGACACTTAGACCACAGTCAATTATATATAGTCCCGAAGCTCGACTTTTGAGGGTGCTAGAAACAATAGACTGTGCCAGTACTATTTCGCATTGTCTGTAATGAGGCGATATCAGCGATACTAGTGGTGAGCAACTATGTATGCATATTTACTACGTATTGAGCTTCGTGACTGTATATACTAGACTGTGCTTAGATTATGATTACAGCGATGCTTGAATTTGTTTTTCCTGCTGTGTGTTATTTTTATACAGAATGTACCGTAAGTAATGTTATTAATTTTGAAAATCTATTCTTTGAGATATTTCAAGCCAAAAGATTTAATACAATTTTGCTCGTTCTTGCTTCCTTTTCGATGTAAAAAATTATTTTATACGAAACATTTCATAGCATGTTTTGGGAAAGCCATTGATTTAATTCCCATTATGCTCAGTCAATTTCTGAGAAGCAGTGTATTATGATGATATCTGATTGAAAGAATTTTAATTTTGTCCTTAAAATATGCAGAAATTCGATCCGAACAAATGTAACTTTTCGTTTTTGAAAGAAATTTTAAATTGTTACATTTGTTCGGATCGAATTTCTGCACATTTAAAGAACAAAACTAAAATTCTTCCTATCATTTATTATTGTAATAAACTACTCTCTTAAATTGACTGAACATATTGGGAATTAAATCAATGGGTTTCCCAAAATACACAAATGTTTATATGAAACTTTTTTTTTTCTGGAAAAGGAAGCAGAAACGAAGAAAATGGTATTAAATTTTTTTGTTCGAAATATCTCGGAGAATAATCTCTTGAAATTAATGACATTACTTACGGTTCACTTTGTATAGCGTTACTGACAGTACAGATTGCCTTCAGATGTAAATGACGTAAGAAACCACGCTGATTACTGTAAACAGCAACTTTAATACTAACACTACCTATTTCGTAAAGAATACCCCTTCTACTAATAATATTGGTGTAGCACACAATTACGACGTCATTGACAAGAACATTTCCTGGTGGGAAATAAATTGCTCTTGACCTGAGGTGGAATTTCAGAATGCGATATCAGATATCTCTGACCACCTCGTCCATTATACTGCATTTTGTTAGGATCTGTACAGGAGAGCAGTGATTTGTGTAGTTGAAGCTTTCTACACAATACGGTATAAATCAAGCGGAATTCTTTTTGTTAGGAAGTGTCTTTCCTGGGTATTTTTCTGTCCCGTAGGAGGAATTACTCGGTGTAGGTGGCACGGCAACAGTTCTCTTCTTGTAGCAGTGGAAGACAAGGACAGTCCGAGGATGATGCACTTTATTTCCAGTCTGACGTCTCTTCTATAAAAAGCGGGACAACTCGTTTCAATACAATGCACAAAGTGCAGACCGAGGTGACGTTATAGGGAAGTGCAGTTCAGGTCCTTTTTTTTGAGTTATATTTTTCCATGCATAAATTTCATGTACATCTTTAGACATGTTCTCTTTTGTAACTGCTGATGGCGTTCTTTGCTCTGTCTCCGCCCTTTCCTTCCAGCCGAACACACACAGAGACAGAGAGAGAGAGAGAGAGAGAGAGAGAGAGAGAGAGAGAAAGACTCTCTCTCACTTTCACACACAGACACAAACTCCAAAAAAATGCTACAAATAGAAATAAGAGAAAGATTTGGCATATAAACAAATACAGGGCTGCAAATCTAATCTTTCATGTAAAGCTTCCTGTAAAGCAGATTTGAATAATTTCAAGAAAAAAATTGTTCCGGGGCCGGGTATCGATCCCGGGACCTCTGGTTGAACGTACCAGCGCTCTGCCAACTGAGCTACCCGGGAACTCCACCCGACACCGTCTCAACTTTTCCCTTTATATCCACACAACTCGCGTGAGCTGACGAAACGCCAGAGACCCACATCGAGTGCACACAAACTCTGTGTGACTTGAAATTGAGGTCCCGGGATCGATACCCGGCCCCGGAACAATTTTTCCCTTGAAATTATTCAAATCTGCTTTACAGGAAGCTTTACCTGAAAGATTAGATTTGCATAATATATACGTCACTGTGTATGTTAACAGAAAACCACAATTTCAAGTCACACAGTTTGTGTGCACTCTATGTGGGTCTCTGGCGTTTCGTCAGCCCACGCGAGTTGTGTGGATATAAAGGGAAAAGTTGAGACTGTGTCGGGTGGAGTTCCCGGATAGCTCGGTTGGCAGAGCGCTGGTACGTTCAACCAGAGGTCCCGGGATCGATACCCGGCCCCGGAACAATTTTTTCCTTGAAATGATTCAAATACAGGGCTATTCAAAAAGAAGGAGCAGATTTCAAATATTCATTTCTTCCAAACTACAAAAGATAGAATCACAATTCCAATGTTTCTGGACAGACGAAAGTCTAACTTTTGAACAGTCTGGGTAGAAGTTCCAATCACGGCCGCATTGGCGCTGTTGCTTGTCATGCGCTGCCGCATTGGCGCTGTTGATTGTCTGTAGTAAAATGGCGATACGACATGAAAAAGCATTTTGTGTGCTGGAGTTACCAAAACTAGAGTCCATTACTGAAGTTCAACGTGCTTTTCGCCGTCAGTTTAATAAACAACCGCCTCGTCATAAGCAGATTTAGGCCTACCAGTGGCATCGAAAATTCGTAGAAGATGGTTGCATCTGCAAACAGAAAAGCACGGGACGTCATCGAATGAAAATTTCGAGCGTATTCGTACAGTTTACGAAAGGATCAACTTCATCGCCGGTGGTCTCCCAGGTCTCCAGACCTCACTCCTTGTGATTTTTATCTGTGGGGTTACGTAAAATACCGTGTTTTTATCCCCCTATGCCTGACACTCTTGAAAGTCTGCGACATCGAATTGTTGAAGCTGTGAATTTTCAGTTCTCTGCTTGCTCGTGTTGTGGATTTTTTTTGGGCTCTTTGCATTATTTAAAGTGATATACCAATTTGAAGTTTAAAAAAATGTGTAAGAATGTCCCATCTGTAATTATGGAATGGCTGCTTTCTATTTGTCAGTGGGACGAATACTAAGTCTCAGTAAGTGGACTTGCGATTTTTTTCACTCTGTGCTGTCAATTATTTGTTGATAACTATAGTCACGACGCTGTTATTTCCGGCGTGACTCCGCCTCTTTGCTTACGTCTTAGAAAGTGAAGGCTCTATAAAGTCTAGGTAGGTAGTATCGTTCGCCATTTTTGTTCTTACGTTGCCGAGCTACCATACGAGGAATCTATTTGCCACACCGTTAAACATTATCATGTCGTAGCTCCTATGATAATAAATCAAACGCAATGTAATTCAGCAAATAATTGAGCGGCAAATAACGTCTTCGTGTGATTTCTGCGAACGCCAACGAAAGAGCTAAAATGGGGGGCGATTATATTAAGTATTTATCGAACCTTAAGAAATGAATCAGCGAATCACAAGACGCACACGTTTAAATGTAGCCGAACTGCAACGCGATTGGCTGCCGGAAATTAGAGCGACGGGACTATATTATTAGGTTTCCCTGCCGAAGTAATTCTGTTATTGCTCCATTATAGCGAATCATCTTGTCGATTTTGAAAGGCGTTCATAGAGCAAAGAGCTTATTACTTGAGATCAGTTCGCGCATTAAGGAATGTTTTCCGCTACATTACCAGTAACCAGACACCCGTCTGAATGCACCCGAGTTAATGGTGCATTGCATGCCCGCCTAACTAGAACCTGCACAGTGTTGGAAATTTACGTGTGGGATTGGGAACAGGCTGGTGCTAATTGCCCTGTTTCTCTTGAGTCAGTATTGAGAAATTTCATTTTATGTAGACGTAACGCATAATATAAAGGACTTTTACTCAGTTAATGAGATGCAATAGATTTTTTTATATTAACCGGCATTAAAATGCTTTACGATGAAAGAAAGGGAAACATTTATTTCATATGGTTTTAAAAACAGGTCAAAGGAAATGTACAGAAGATGAAAGATAAAAGGAATTCAACTCTCACAAAGTGACAGAGCGAATGGAAGGGTAGTTTAATTAATTAAATCTAAGTGAAGGATGCAATGAAGCACAGAAAGAATGAAAATATAAGAAAGGATTGGAAATGAAATAGTACATTATGCAACGAGCCTATAATGGTAGTAATTAAGACGCGAGTATGTTTATAAAACGAGCGCAAGTGAGTTTCATAATTTTCATACGAGCGTCTTAATTACCATTATAGGCAAGTTTCATACGACTTTTTATGCTCGACCATATTTCTAACTTGAAATTATTCATAAGTACCGGTATTCATATTATTCTTATCTGACTGGGGAGCGGAAGTGACCTTGTGCAATAGCCTACCTCGTAAATTGTGAGATGTGCGCAGACGCGAAAGTATTAATTTTTTCCGATGAACAAATGTCATTGACCTTGATATAATCTAGAGAGTAAAATGAACATTAATCTTGATATAACCTGGAAATTGATTTAGACATTGAAAAATGAGATGACAAATTGAATTTATTTGAATGTTTTACAATTAACGCTAATTATTATAGTAACAGAACATAACCTTCTGCGACAGAATTGGATTTCCAGCCTCCGTGACGTTTCGCTAGTTGTCTTTCGATTGCATATCCGAGAATAATCGATACTTGCGCTTTCATATTGCTTTCTGATTGGTGGAAAACCTGAACTTTAATGAATAGGTGTACTTTAATGAGGTCCATTAAGGGGCTGCTACCAGGTGTATAATTACTACATTTCGGCATGGTCGAGCATAAAATAATGACATTTATATAAAATGAAATATAGAAGGTGATAGTGAAAAAGTGAATGATAGAAATGATGAATGAAAAATAGAACGAGAGAATAAAACTCAGAATGAAAATAGGAGAAGAGAAACAATGAAAGAAAGATGGAAATGAGCAAAAAATAGAAAATACAGAGTAACAGTTGGAAATAGTTCAAATAAAATGGTTGGATGGCTGCAATATAGACGTCACTTGCCGATTGCAGTCTGCCAGCTCCATCCACGTTTTTGATGAACATCTTCCCTCCCGTTGCAAAATGCATGTGCCCACCTAGCCACGGTACGATATGGTGAAGTCTCTCTACCACAAGCTTCCAGTAATGAATATTCTTGCCTCGTGCAATCTGAATTTTAATGGAGCATCTTTGTTCGGGTTTGCTGAACTTTTAGAGCACTACAGATATCAGTCTACAAATTAAACTCACTACAAATATCTTATAAATGAGATTATTGTCTTCAAACTCACAGATAACTCAGATCAGATGCTCTTCTTCCTCATTGTTATCAGCTTGCATCATTTTCCGCTTATAGCGCCAGATACAAACATTGTTGTCACTAATTATTGATCACCTTGTATATGTCAATAGCAATTTTATCTGAAGTGAACTCGGATATTACTATCCTTGTTAAATATTTAACATGTCGTTAAGGCAGTTTAACAGTAAACTTAACGGAAGAGATGTTTCATCAACTGTTGTTACTGCTAACATCATGTTAAACCCACTGTTAAATTAACATAGCATACTCCTGCAGTTAAATCCTTAATATCCTGTTACAGCGTGAATCATGGCTGCCGGGGAACATAAGTTACACGCCGCATTGTTATATCGAGATATATTTGCAGTGAAAACAATTAACTGCAATCACTACTTCAGCATTTTTAGTTATTCAGAATAGATATGTTCATAAATACTAAAATGATTCATATTAATATTAACACTGCATCCACAGTAAAGAGAATATATTTGCTTATTAACGTAAGCATTTCTGTGATTTTTATTTCGTATTAATACTCAGATATAATTTCAAATTTTCAAAACGACATTTCTTTATTTCACTGATTTAACAGTTCACATGTAATTATGACCAATGACGAGTGAAGATATGTTAGATATATAAGATATGAAAATATTGTTAACGCTTACCATTGCAGTATTCAGCATTACAATTATTTTCATTTTCTATTGGTTCTGTTTGATCCTGGATAATTGAAAGAATCTTCGTACAAATATCAATTTTGAGAGTAAAAGTACCACCGTCAGTTTTCAAATGTTCCACTATATCTTGTGCATGACCCGTCTTAGCATTTCTTTTAATGTTTTCATAACATTGATTTGTTTCATAGTTCGCCTTTCCACATCCAAATGGCGATTGAAAATATTGGGTTAAAGAGAACCATGCTTGTTCCTTTTTTCCTAATGAAAGTTCCATCACTACGTTTGAGTTCAATTAAATTCATATAATTGCTAGATCTACTAAAATAATTATATTTCTCATATGAGGTAAAATTACTTCTCCTTACACTTTCTTTTTCTCGATTTCCGTTGTAATTATGCTAGTCTCCAATATTTCCATCATGTAAAAAATACAATTCCCCGCTAAAACAAATTACTACACCAACTAAAGGCACATTCAGTAAACTTTCACACAATCACTGCTTCTTTGATTCCTGTTACATTACTCTTAACATCATGGTACCTAACCAAACATTCTCAAATGGTTGGTGAAACACTATTACACTAACATGATGTTTAATTTTTAACAACACGTTAGTTAACATGCTGTTAGCGTTATTTTAACGAAGTTTGGTGAAACTGGGCCTTAGTCTACAATTATTGAAATTCTTTTTATCTACCGCATCTGTTTAGCTGCAGAGACGATTCAGAGACTATTAGACTCTGGTTGGTTGATAATGGAGTTATAGTGGAGTCAGAATGCGAGCGGAAATCGGAGAAACCTGTTCCACAGCCTCATCCTGCATCACAAATCCTGCGGAATCTGCTCGGACTCGAATTCCGGTCATCTGACTGAGCTACCTTACTTTGCTCAAAGCTCCTATTAACTGACACAATGTTGATATCCAATGTTCTTCACCCGACGCTCTGTTTTACATTGTATACAATGTAATATCCGCTCTTCAAAGTCCTTCATAAGTGAATGGACAAATTGTACCATAATAGCTGCTCTAACTGCAAGAGAAAGGCGGCTTTATTTGAATATTGTAGGAATCGTTACAGGAACCATAAATCATTCCAAGTGAGAAGGCGTTGATATGAAAGCAATTTTGTTAGATCTGAATTGTTATAGCTAACAATAAAGAATATGCCACGAGGAACAACTGGGCAGGACTTTTTCTTTTCTGGTAATGATGCTCCTCGTAATAGGATCACGGATTCTCTTCTTAGAGAGCGCTGTAACCTGCTGAGGTAGAGTGATGACTAGGCAGTAATGAGAGAGCGCTACGGGAGAGGAGAGGAGAGGTTTCATCATACGATACACTTAAACTTATACTAAAATAGCTTTCAATGTTGCTAATGCGTAGTACGTACTTATTACTTCACACATTAACCGAACTTACTTAACCAGTTACATCTTGCTTTGCGTTTGTAAGTAGCATAAAACACTGCAAATAAAATGATACGAAGTACATCGAGAAATGCGCTTTCAGTGTTACTAATGTTACCTGTCACAATAATTTAGACTTTGCGTAACTCGTTATACCTTACTTTGCATGTGTAACGGTTATTAACGTGTTAGAAAAAGTGTTACACGTTTATTAGAAAAAGTAGGCTTTATTGCATCTCTATTGCAATAAATAAATCACTAACACATCTGGGGGCTATTTTACTGAGGCTTGGAGGTGATCTATAGATAGGCTCTTTCATCGATGGTTACCGATAATGTGAACTTGTAATATCGATAAGTCTTGAGAGCTTTTGATTCTTTCGTAAATTCCCCCATATGTAATGTTCATTATGAAACTAATCAAGATTAATGTAAAATATGGAACAAATATAAACATACTGTTCTGTTTATAAGTATGCATAAAGGTGTAATTATTTGACTTATTTGCATAAAGGTGTAATTATTTGACTTATTTGCATAAAGGTGTAATTATTTGACTTATTTGAACTGTTGTATCAGTGAAGCGAGGTGAGTCAGTGAAGTTATGGTTTTACAGTGCAGTGAACAGTTCCGATCAGTGATAATTTATAGCGTCAATGAAATGTGTTCTATAGTGTCAGTGAAATGTGTTACAGAGTGTCAGTGAAATGTGTGCTAAAGTGTCAGTGAAATGCGTCATAGTGCCACTACAGGGAATGAGATGAGAGTAAAGTGAATGACTATTGAAACTTATGTAGGACCTATAGATAATTATGTAGGTTGTATTGTAAAATTAGGTGTTTTATTTTATGTTTTATTATTATTGTGTTAAATTGTATTGTGTATTATTATTGTATTGTGTGTAAAATTGTATATGTGTTGTAAAATTGTATTGTGTATTGTAAATTTTATTGTGTATTGGTTATCATTTTATTGTGTATTGTTAATATTGTATATACCACTGCCACCGGGTGCTTGCCCACTTGCAGTGTAAATAAATACATACACATACATACATACATACATACATACATACATACATACATACAGGGTGTTAAAAATATTCAATATTTTAGGGGGTTAAAATATGCGTGAAAACAAGAAAAAAAGTCTAATTAACATGGGTCCTATAACACATACTTTCTGAGATTTGAACACTTGCTCATAGGAGGTGTACAATGTGACGTCCATTTGTGGCAGTGCCCTACATTACAGCAGGCTACCAGATAATCATATCGTAGTTGATACCCCTGTCATGGAATACTGATACGTCGCAAGGAATACTGAAAACAAAAGTTTGGTTGCGGATATGAGCAGAGTTCAGCAGAGATGGTGTTGTGAATTTTCGTAATCAGCATGTGTGGGCTGATGAAAATCCCCATGCAGTTGAAGAAACAAGGCATCAGCACGATTCTCAATCAACGTATGGGCAGGCGTTCTTGGCGATAGATTAAGGACCATACGTGCTACCACAGAGATTAACTGGGGATCGTTATCAGGACTTTCTTATTAACGTATTGCCTATCTTGCTGGAGTATGTGCCATGTCAGCAAAGATTACAAATGTGGTTCATGGGACACCAGCACATTTTTTCCGCACTGAGCGTGAACACCTGACGCTGACATTTGAGGACCGCTGGATTGTTTGGGGAAGCCCCAAACCTTGGCCTGCTCGTTCCTCAAATCTAAATCCATTAGACTTTCGGTTATCAAGAACAACCAGGTCAATTTCAAAGAGTGCGTGATTTCTTACGCCGAAGGGCAGAGGAATGCATTGCCATGAATGGACGTCATTGAGCACCTCCTATGAACAAGTGTATAGATCTCAGAGAGTATGTGTTGTAGGACCCATGTTTATCAGACATTTGTTCTTATTTTGATGCATACTACCACCTCCTAAAATATTGGATACTTTTTAACACCCTGTATAATCGCAAGGTATTGAAACAAAATTTATGTATTTCTATCTTCCTTTTTATTTGTTTATTTATTCATTTATTTATTCATTTTAAATATTTTATCAGTGGTGGTAAGTTTTGTAAATTCATTTTACAGCTAGTTTATAGCAATTTATTTCTGTTATTACTTTTTACATTTAATACTTATTATTTGATACTTATTTTAACATGGAAAAATGGTACTGATTAATGTGATAAAACAAGTTAATGGGTTGCTGGCAATGAAACACGCAATATTCTTATAATTTCCTTCTTTGCCATTATAGTTTTTTTCCTTCTTATCCTCTATTTCCATCTTCTTCCCATCTTCCTTATTATGATCTTTAAGTTCATTATATCCTCCATTATACATTTTTAACTTTCTATTGACACTTGATTCCAAATTAACATGATAAGCAGAAATCCGTTACTTGGAAATATGCAATGTGAAAGAATCGTTCTATTCACAAAGAACTTTGTTTCGTTTCATACAAGTAAAAGAATTCTCTCCGTTTTCTTCTGTATATCCCGAACAGAAAAGTTTGTGCCTTGTAACACAACACGTTCTACTTGTAACTCTCTCGCTGACGCAGTCATTGATCGCAGAGACATCAAAGAGGCGGCCAAATGTCATCAGTTCCTGTCCCGAAACATGACATCTACGAAACCTGACGTCATTACTTCCTTCTGGCACTCCTCGCCACGTCTTTCGTGACATAAGGGTGTTATTAAAATCTGCCAAATTTCCGGTGAAGTTATTGCAAAGTCCTTTCCCTCAAATTAATTACAACAAAGATAAATGAAAGCTAACATTTCTCCCGCATTCAAATTTATAACGGATGTTCCGTTGCTATGTTATGATTTGAATTATAACTGTCATGAGCGATGCCGGAAAGCGAACGGTCACCCCTCGGAAAGACAATGAGTCATCGAAGATCCTGTTTGCCAGGTCATTTCAACTTAATTAAAATCTAAACTTGTTATTCTAGGCACTGCTGGAAATGTACATCACATTATTGTAGAATGCATTCCTTACATCTCTTGAAAGACTTCTGAGGCACGCACGCAGGTCATCACATGTAATTAGCCTGATTGTTAGGTAATCGGCCGGTATTGTGCTTGACGAACATCAACTTAACAATTGTCAATTTTATAACATCTGGTTAAAATAAGATTCGGCATTTCATCGTCCACTAACAAACTAATAATGGACTGTCGTCGGTTTGACGATCTCTTGTTCATGTGCAGATTGTAGTGCTTTTAAGGCTTGTAAGGAGGCCATGCATATTTCACAGAAGCAAAGAGCGTGATGATATAGAAATGTCCTGATGTCAGATTTGTAAGTCATATAAGAATCGCGTACCAGTCAAACATGTTTATTGGAAGTTTTAGACCTCTCAAGTGGCCGTGTCCCCGTGTGTATTTCTAAACGTTTTTGATGACAAGGCTCCCCCTTTTCTTCACATTATTTTATTGCGGCCTTCTGGCCTGATGTATAAAGTAGAATGTAGAGTATAGTGATGTGAAATTTTGTATCAATTTAAAAATAAAACAACTTAATTCAGCTTTTTTTTTTTTCCTTCGAAGGAGGGTCCTTTGGGCAAGCACTGCAGCCTTTATATTAACTGTGCAGCCTCCTTATGTGGGAATGATTGTTGAAGTCCTTAGGATCTCTCTTTTCAAGCGCGTGATTCACTGTTTGGTGTCATCGTATCGATTCGGCCACAGCATCCAGATTTAAAAGGAGAGCATACCTTCGCCTCTCTGTGATGACTCTCCTCAGATTAATGGCATCTGTTCGCAATTCACGTGCTTGAATCTGCTGCATCCTTAACCAGAGGGACACGCCGCCGTCCATTCCGAGACTCATCAAGGCGCCATCTATCCGAGGGAGCTACACTCCCCCGTTAAACGCTTATTGAAGCTCCTGCGGCCTCTCTGGGATATGTGCAGGTGTCGAGACAGATGCCATCTGTAGGCGGATCCAGGAACCATGTCCGCCATGCCCTCTCGGTCAACCTGTAACTATTAAAAGTGATTAATGAAATGATGTTAATGAAGGCGAAATGAGTCCGAGATCTAGTGCCGAAAGTTACCCATCAATTCTGCTTCAGGCGGTTGAGGAAAAACCCGGAAAAGAAACTCCAACCAGGTAATTTGTCCAAACCAGGATTTGAACTCGCTCGTTTCACTGTCAGACGCACTAAGTGTTAGTGCACAGCGTTGGACAAACTTGACGTTACCAGAAGGCCATGAAATGCAGCATATCTGTAAACAGATGACTGCAAACAGTCAACAATCACTGATGTTATAGCAAACTAAAAGCTTTGAGTTTGCAAGCGTCTGCTTTCACGTTTTTGTTTACTTCCTATGCTAATGTTTACGAAAATGTGAATGGTTACATAAATAACCTAACCGATAGCTTTGGCATTCAAGTAGTACTTGTGTTTACTTTTCATTATGAATAGCCCTTAATAAAGAAGTTAATATTTAAACACTATTTTGACATTTAACTCGTTTTACTGAAATGAAACTTCAGACATTTTGTTTTTACGTATTCTGCTGTTTCTCAACGAGTCTCGTCAGAGTCCTGAGAGTATAGTATACTATACTATACTTCATATATGATTATGATATAAGATGTATGTGCAGAGACTCGAAGTATAGTATAATGTACCTGCATTTGTGCCCTAATTGTAACCTGCAGAATTTCTCCAGCATTTTTCCTCATGTTAGTGACTTTTAAGTGTAGAATTAAAACAGAAATGTCTCAGCACTCAGAAGGTTATAAAAATCTTTAATTAGTAGTTACTAATTCGACGTATTCTTCCGCATGTGAACAGGCTCATTTCTCATTCTTCTCTGTGAAATGTATTGCTTCCTGTTCTACTGTTTATGACATCATTCAAAAGCTGAAGGAAATTCAATTAGTGTAAACGAAACGCTTGCGTGCTCATTAATGATCGAGAGATCTTTTTTGCGTGATCTTTACGTTTGCATCATCTCTCTTTGCGATTGCTCCTATTGTCTTTGTGTGTGAGATATTTTGCTTTCTCTTGATTGCAGAGTGAAATATTCATGTCGATCAACGGACTTCCGTCTTTCGTTTTATGTATTTTGAATTTGTTATTATAACGAAGTTGAAGCCTGCTTTCTAGTTCCCTGTTATAATCATGTGCTACATTTTGATGCGCTAAGAATGTTATGTGAGTCTGATGCGTGTTTTAGTGTATCAGAGCTTGTCTTCAAGCCTTCTTGTACTTATGTATGTCCGCTGTCATTTGAATGCTTCTTTTTATAATTTTATAAATAGAGCACATTGTAACTGTTCTCTTGCTGCAAAACACAGTAGAATTAGAGATAGTAAATAATTTTCTTGCTCTTGTTCTCAAAATAAATAAATAAATAAATAAATAAATAAATAAATAAATAAATAAATAAATCAACTTAGTGAGGTTGCCAAAGACAAAGAATGTCAACCAGTAACATTTAAAATGACATCAAGAAATTTGTTTACAAGAAACTAAAATTTGCAGTAGATAATATTTATAAAAATACAGATAATAAATGGACTGAGAAAATTCAGCTGTAATTTGAATTGAAATATAAATGTCGCCGTAAAATCTGCAGAGAACCCTTCAAAGCTATCATAGAAATTTCCTTAATTGTTGTTGTTGGGACTCCAAATTTACGACAGAATGACACGAATTGTTTTGTTACGGTCCTCTAGCGCCCACCATTAATCCGATGACTTCTACATCCCTGAGTTTATATGATGTTTTGTAATAAGGGATAGTGGGTTCATAAATTGTCCTTTTCTCTAGATTAACCTCCTCAGGTTGAATCTAATGCGTCTCGAATCTGATGTTCGGATCCAGAATATAACCTTTTGTCTCTCCAGGTTTAAATGTTATAATATCAATACGCCGATGACTTCCAGTATCCGCTATTCCATGGACTTCTTCATAGGTAGTGTAGCCATTGGACTTAAGGCATGTTGCAATTACAGACCTGATTTTATGATGTCTGCTGTTACGAAGAGTTTCGCCAAATGGGCATGGACCCAAGACATGAGCCAAAGTTTCAACCTCACTGTGGCATCGCCTACAGTGGTTATTGTGTTGAGTTCTGCCTGGAATAGCGCGTACAGGAGCAACATTACCTTTCATTATTATGGCCTAGAATTCAGTATCCCAAGGAAAAGAATATCTCATAAGGCATTATTTTCGTTCATACGCAGTTTGTCGACGTGGCCTTTGATTTAAATCACGTGCGCTTCCAGGTTAAATTGTCCATTTTAAAATGATCAGAGGAAAAATGGTCACAAACAAAAATGTCCAGAGCAAAATGTCGAAGGGAAAAGTCCACTAAAAAATGTCCACATACAAAAATGCCCGGTATAAAAAATGTCCACTAGCAAAATACCCACTTACAAAAATGCCGACAACAAAAAGCCCAGTATAAAAAAGTCCGCATTAAAAAATGCCCGTAAAATGTCCATAATTGGAAAAAAATCCACAATAATTTCTTTACAGAAGCAGTAGCCAGAAGAAAGACAACAATGTAAAATGTTTCATTGAGATTGCTAAGCGACGTACTTACTTACTGGCTTTTAAGGAACCCGGAGATTCATTGCCGCCCTCACATAAACCCGCCATAGGTCCCTATCCTGAGCAAGATCAATCCAGTCTCTATCATAATATCCCACCTCCCTCAAATCCATTTTAATATTATCTTCCCATCTACGTCTCGGCCTCCCCAAAGGTCTTTTTCCCTCCGGCCTCCCAACTAACACTCTATATGCTTTTCTCGATTCGCCCATACGTACTACATACCCTGCCTGTCTCAAACGTCTGGATTTAATGTTCCTAATTATGTCAGGTGAAGAATACAATGCGTGCAGTTCTGTGTTGTGTAACTTTCTCCATTCTCCTGTAACTTCATCCCTCTTAGCACCAAATATTTTTCTAAGCACCTTATTCTCAAACACCCTTAACCTATGTTCCTCTCTCAAAGTGAGTCCAAGTTTCACAGCCATACAGAACAACCGGTAATATAACTGTTTTATAAATTCTAACTTTCAGATTTTTCGACAGCAGACTGGATGATAAAAGTTTCTCAACCGAATAATAACGGGCATTTCCCATATTTATTCTGTGTTTAATTTCCTCCCGAGTATCATTTATATTTACTGTTGCTCCCAGATATTTGAACTTCTCCACCTCTTCAAAGGATAAATTTCCAATTTTTATATTTCGAGTTCGTACAATACTTCTTTGAAGGATTCGTAACAAGCTGTTTTTTTACGGTGATGGGTTGTTAGCCCTTGCCCAACCTCCAAGCTGGAGGACTACCCCTCATCGGCTGTCCGCGACTGCTTATTCAATATATTCACAGCTACCCTCCATATCTGGAGGCCGTCTCCTCGATCCGCAACCTGAGGACGCGCCATGCCGTGGTGATAGGGACCCACAATACATGGAGTTAACGCTTACGTTATGTTTAATTTTCATTGTGAATGAGCCTTAACTCCTCCACCGCGACCAACTGCAAATGCCGATATACTGTACACTATTATGTGTTTTTTATACCCGACCTCGAGTTATACTCGTATTTCATCGTCGTAAATTGAAATTAACACAAAAAGAGACTTTAAAAACTCTTGGTTTCCTGATGATCACAGACAAGACGTGATTTTTCATGTATGCGTTTTTGCAGTCGTCCTTATACGCAGACCTGCTTCATTGCGTCGCTCCAAGCCTCGTGGGAGAGAAGTTATGTTCTGGCAGAATCTTTGTTTTTCTTCCCCTTCGAGTTTCGTGACTGGATGCTCTTCTGCATCGTGGCTCCACTCTCTTCTGCTTGCAGTTTCTTTTTGTTTGAGACAGTTGAATGGCGATTATCTTGACAAGAAATTGAGTGCCTGCGATACCCAACCTGTTTTGATATTCAGTCCAAGATCATTATGCTGAATAACGCTGTTGGATCTACATTATTTTCATTCTGAAATATTTTATTTAATATGTGCTGTAAATTGTGTTGGGGGGAAAAAAAATGCAGATTACAAGTGACTGCGTACAAATCCAGGTGGCTCAGGTTGGATTGCCGACTAGGAAGTACACATTTAAATTAAATTAAGCGAGGCGATGGGTGAAATTTCTTTTTCACATATTCTCCTTGTTCTCCTTGTGTTTTCCTTGTTCTCATTGCATTTTTCTTGTTCTCCTTGTATTTTCCTTGTTCTCCTTGTGTTTTCCTTGTTCTCATTGCATTTTTCTTGTTCTCCTTGTATTTTCCTTGTTCTCCTTGTGTTTTCCTTGTTCTCACTGCATTTTTCTTGTTCTCCTTGTATTTTCCTTGTTCTCCTTGTATTTTCCGTGTTCTCTTTGTATTTTCCTTGTTCTCCTTGTATTTTCCTTGTTCTCTTTGTATTTTCCTTGTTCTCCTTGTATTTTCCGTGTTCTCTTTGTATTTTCCTTGTTCTCCTTGTATTTTCCGTGTTCTCTTTGTATTTTCCTTGTTATCCTTGTATTTTCCTTGTTCTCTTTGTATTTTCCTTGTTCTCCTTGTATTTTCCGTGTTCTCTTTGTATTTTCCTTGTTCTCCTTGTATTTTCCGTGTTCTCTTTGTATTTTCCTTGTTCTCCTTGTATTTTCCTTGTTCTCTTTGTATTTTCCTTGTTCTCCTTGTATTTTCCGTGTTCTCTTTGTATTTTCCTTGTTCTCCTTGTATTGTCCGTGTTCTCTTTGTATTTTCCTTGTTCTCCTTGTGTTTTCCTTGTTCTCATTGCATTTTTCTTGTTCTCATTGCATTTTTCTTGTTCTCCTTGTATTTTCCTTGTTCTCCTTGTATTTTCCTTGTTCTCCTTGTATTTTCCTTGTTCTCCTTGTATTTTCCTTGTTCTCCTTTTGTTTTCCTTGTTCTCATTACATTTTTCTTGTTCTCCTTGTATTTTCCTTGTTATCCTTGTGTTTTCTTTGTTCTCATTGCATTTTTCTTGTTCTCCTTGTATTTTCCTTGTTATCCTTGTATTTTCCGTGTTCTCTTTGTATTTTCCTTGTTCTCCTTGTATTTTCCTTGTTCTCCTTGTGTTTTCCTTGTTCTCATTGCATTTTTCTTGTTCTCCTTGTATTTTTCTTGTTCTCCTTGTATTTTCCTTGTTCCCCTTGTATTTTCCTTGTTCTCTTGTATTTTCCTTGTTCTCCTTGTATTTTCCTTATTCGCCTTGTGTTTTCCTTGTTCTCATTGCATTTTTCTTGTTCTCCTTGTATTTTCCTTGTTATCCTTGTGTTTTCTTTGTTCTCATTGCATTTTTCTTGTTCTCCTTGTATTTTCCTTGTTCTCCTTGTATTTTCCGTGTTCTCTTTGTATTTCCCTTGTTCTCGTGTTTTCCTCGTTCTCATTGCATTTTTCTTGTTCTCCTTGTAGTTTCCTTGTTCTCCTTGTATTTTCCTTGTTCCCCTTGTATTTTCCTTGTTCTCCTTGTATTTTCCTTGTTCTCCTTGTGTTTTCCTTGTTCTCATTGTGTTTTCCTTGTTCTCATTGTATTTTTCTTGTTCTCCTTGTATTTTCCTTGTTCCCCTTGTATTTTCCTTGTTCTCCTTGTATTTTCCTTGTTCTCCTTGTGTTTTCCTTGTATTTTCCTTGTTCTCCTTGTGTTTTCCTTGTTCTCATTGCATTTTCTTTATTTTCCTTGCATTTTTCTTGTTTTCCTTGTATTTTTCTTGTTCTTTTTGTATTTTCCTTCTTCAGCTTGTATTTTCATTGTTTCCCTTGTTCTTCTTGTCTTACCTTTGTTTTCCTTATATTCTCCTTGTTCTCGTTGCATTTCTCTTTTTTTTGTTTTTGTTGCATTGCCCTTGTTCTCTTTTCATTCCCTCTGTTCTCATTGTATTCCCCTTTTTATCTTTATGTTCCCCTTGTTCTCCTTATGTTCCCCTTGTATTTACCTTGTTCCTTCTGTATTTTCGCTATCCTTATATTTGTCTTGATTTTCTTGTTTCATTTCTCCTTCCACCTATGCGTATTCTACGAAAATATAGGCCTAATATGCAGTACGCCTATAATAAAGCTATTCATTTGGCGGCAGATTTTTTTTTTCTCGGAATTCTTCTGTTTTTCCCTCGTCATTCCTTCTACACACTCCACGATTCGCCTTTCACTATCATCTCCACGTGAAAAAATAGAGCCTGTAGCCTATTTGTGAGACGCCCAAGCCTGTTTGGCCTGAAGGGCTTAAGCATGTTCATGTTTGTCCCTTTAAGCACCTCTTTTTCTACCTTCACACTTTGTATAATGAGAAAGTATAAAGCACGTTTGTCTTTTCGTATTTCAGTATTATTATTGCTATTATATTATTTGTTAGTTCCCGTTGTTAAACTGTGAAATTCCTCCTCCGCGTTACTCAGCACGTTAGTGCCGAACAATTACGTTCTGGACTGCAACAGGGAAACTGCTTCGCTTAATCCTGGTGTAAAAGTGAAGGTTAGAAGCAGATGGCCCATGGCCGGTAGTCCGGATATGAATCTCGCTTCTCATTTGGACGTTAATTGTCACTGTAAATAGGAACCTGTTGTAGAAAGTTTCGCTTTGATATATGACCGACTCTGGTCCGAGAGAAATTCTTCCTACAGGTCATCTGCGATGAATCATTTCATTGTAACTCGAATCTTCGAGGGCTTATTTCTGTACCGCCGATAGTCCAAATATTCGCCTGTTATTGTGTATGGAAGTAACAACGAATTCAGTATAGAGGTGAACGCATTCGCCAAATAAGTTATTCACTTTCTTTTGCCATTGTTATGTTAATGCGTTGTCAATCTAACGGAAGAACCGAGTTAGGTCTTCACGCTTTCGTACAAGTTAGTACAAATCAGTGCGCCTGGAAAATTGCTCCAGACTCTTTGGTAAAAGGGAATGGTGTAATTTGGTTCATGCCTATTACGATTACAGCCAGTGGCATTTCCTTCACGAGAACAAAAAAGTTTATAATTTCAGCTTCTGTGACTTTACAATACATCTGACGGGATAAGCATGATTTGCATTGTTAGAAATTGAGTAGAATTATCATAATTGCGTGGTTTGTTTATTAAGTAATTTTCAATCGCCTTTTATAGAAACTAAACGTTGACTAACGTAATTACCACTTGTCGCCTTCGGGATAGAGTGATTGCGTTACTATATATGAATCGGGGATTGCAAAAACAGCACATGTCATGAAAACTAAATTTTTCAGTAGACACAGAATAGTAATATACGTTACAAGAGCGGTATGTTGACGTTTTCATGGTCGAGGAAAAGATTGAAAAAGCGAAACGTAGTTGAGCTTTTTTAATTTCCGAGAACATGAAAACAAACATACCGCTCGTGCGAAGATCGTTTATTACATACCTGAAAGACGAATTTCTAATTAGTTGCAATGAAATCTCCATGTTGGTTTCTGTTTAATGACGGAAACTTCGGAAAACCAAAATATCTTTCCTCTATTCTGTGTTTACTATACTCCAGCAGGCCGTGATATACGTCTGTCTTTCCCTCCCCCCCCCCCCCAGTCTAGTAGTAGTAGGGTTTAAGAAGGGCGCGTCAGCTACTATGGCTATTTGCGCCCTTATCTAAAATTCTTAATATAACAAATACATAAATAATATAATAGTCAGAGTGCTAAAAGAACTAAACAGCGTTGTCACCATAAAACGAGGCACACAATCCCAGTCTATAAATGCGAACTTAAAACAAACGGTAAGGTTATGTAATGATTTATTTTTCATTTTAATATTTTAACAATATTATATATATAACATATTGCAGTAATAACATCGGCATCTGGAATCTTGTGTTTGATTTTTTCACGGCTTCCTTAATGTTACTTGTATCAGGAATGCAATAAGTTTCGTGGAGTAGTAGACTTTACTTAATTTTTGCAAATATTTAAAAACAATAATTAACATTGCAATTTAGGTGAAATTGCAGTGGTAAGTTTCCCATTTATAATTATTACTATGTTAAACGTCTCTAATAATAATATGTTAAAAGCCTAAAGCAGTAAAATGAATGTCGCGCTTGAGCGGTAAGAAGAGGGAAATTGTTATGTGTGTTACGTTGGGAATACTGAATGTGGTATTTTACACTTACCGCGTATTGGTTCTGTGCGGAAAACAAGCAAATACGCACGATCTCGCACAAAACGGTATTACCGGTGGTAGACCACATCATTGGTTATAGTACTGGCTTCATCAGACAGAAGTCTAATTGATGTGTCGTTTTATATGAAATTTATTGGAAGCTAATGAATTGTTAATGAAATAAATCAATATATATTAGCTTGACATATGCTGTTTCTGCAAGGATTCAAAATTGTAGTAGGCCTATAATAATTTCAGTTCAACTAAAGTTTATTTGTCAAATCAGGGGTATAATATATGCATAGGCCTACTGTGTACTTAATACATAAGTTCAACATATAAATTAACTTATTTTTCCACAATAGGCCACTGAAGAATATTATTGTCAAATTGTTGATATTCGTGTGGTATGTAACGCATTAGTTTGCATATGTCGTCAAGCTTATCTCTTTGAATTGGCACGATTTTATCTGGATATGCCAATGAAGAATGTAAATATGGTATTCTCCTTTGGAGGGGAGAGTCGGGTAGCTCGGACATCGGGTAGTATCGGACAGTGCGTTTCTTTCATCTACCACCACATGGTAGTACCTGAATGACATGGTTACGTTTCTCTATGCGACATCACAGAAACGTAACCATGTCAATCAGGTACTATCATCGTGTGGTAGATGAAAGAAACTCACTATCCCTTATTACACGATGTCCGATACTACCCGACTCTCCCCTACTTACAAGCAAACATTCTCGTGGGGTCAGATAAAAAAAAATATATATTTTTTTCCATCATTTTAATGTCAAAAGAAGTGCTTACACAAATTTTGGCCACTCGAGCGCAATTACGAAGGACGTAAAAAATAAGTTTCCCTGGGTTTGTTTACAGAAAGAGAACAAAATTTCATGGAACGTTTTATTGGAACAGATATAGCATTGTTGAGTTATTTTTCAACGCATTCACCACCACAACTGAGACATTTGTCATTCAGTGGGATCAATTTTTGTATCCTTGTGTCGTGGATGTCTGCCGTCTGGAATCGGAACCAATGTGTCGGCACATGTCTTTGATATGAGTTGTTTCTGCGCGCTTCCAGGATTTCACAGGTCTCCAAATGTGAGACGGCTATACTGACATATGTGGTTTCTGCACGGGATGATAGCCCCATATCAACAGTCCATGAAACTCGAATAAACCATTTCGCCACAAAAAGTGACATGAGCTGTTTCTGCAATCCCTGATTCATATAGGTTGAAGCACTTACGAGAGCGGTGAATTTATAAGAGTGATAGGAATTTTTAACAAGACTTAGCCTAATTTTAAAAAGCGCGGAAAGTGCCTGTATGAAAGAAATTCAGGTAAAATTGAATCGGTTATTTGAGAAATCACACATGTCCTTAGCTATAAATTTTGAGAAAACTGCAAAAACTCTCTGAGGCTAATAAAGAGGAACTTATTTTCAAAACGTCCCTTGTCCATTCTCGTTACTTCGTCGAAAATCACGAAAAACGTTTTTAGGTCTAAAATTTCTTACAAGTTTGATAAGAGACATTATGAAACCAAAGAAGTTGGATGTATTTAGAATCAAATGGGAGCATGAGACTATTTTATTGCAAAGCTGGAACTAATATTTTGTTGCAATTTTTACTGTTTACAAGAGTAAGTTTCATTTCAATAGTCACTTTTAACACAAGATTTTAGTGGTTTAGAGTGAAGCCAAATCATGACAGTTGTATGTAGAGTTATATTTGAAGAATGCATGGACACAAGAAGCTATTTTCGTTATCAGGTGGACAAGAGACGTTTTGAAAATGAGCATCTCAAATATTGGTTGTACGTTTTTATCTTTTTATAGTGGATTGTTCATTTGAATTGCAATATTCCTATGTATTTTAAAGCGACCTTTAATTACATTTGAGGGCGCCAAAGTGCCTTAAAGTTCATGGACATGTGTTCTTCCTCAAATACATGATATATTTGCTGTAAAAATTGTAAAATTTTGTATTTATGCCTATCTTGTATGTAAGTTAATGAGAACGAAAACTATTTAAGTACACATTTAGTACATAACGTATTTTGTCCTTCATATTACAAAACGAAAAGAAAAATAAAAAAAAAAATTGGAAGTGAAAACACTGATAAATAACAAATAAACAAGTAAAAGAAAAGTTTTCTTACATTCACTGAAGGATGCTATTTCTAAAAAATTAGGAATATCCCTAGATATTGTCCGCAAAGTGCTGTGCATGGTGTTACAGAAGGAATGGTGTTTGAACAAGAGAACGTCGGATATGTTCCCAAAGTTTTGTAAAATCTAAACCCCCATTGATTGCCCAGCACAGTATTGTTTTTGTTTTTCTTTCTACTTCAAATAAGTTATTATAATATTTATAACACTTTGAACTTTAGCTTTTGATTAACCTATATAATAAACAAAATCGGTGATAGTTCCTTAGAATGTAATGCCATAATTGAAAGCTAAGAATGGAAGAGGAAATAAACATCCCATCGGAAAGATATTTAAACCATTTATCTTCTTTATTGCCTCATAACGTCATAACGGAACGGAAAGTGTGACGTGGGAACAAGAGATGAAGAATGGCACTTGGGTTGATTTACATGTAAAAGCGGATAATTAGCTGCTACATTTCAGTAATAAATTAATTAAGTGCTTAAAATGAAGTCTGCGTTTATACCGCATACATTTGTACAATGAATTCGTGAGAAGGAAGATGCACACTGTAATGCTTGCTGCATCACGTTAGGAGTAATATGTGTTGTGTTATGTAGCACGTATAGGTGAATCCAGAAATGCGTATAGCGTGTTAGTTGGAATACCTGAGGGGATAAGACCTTTGGGGAGGCCGAGACGTAGATGAGAAGATAATATTAAAATAGATTTGAGGAAGGTGGGATATGATGTAGGGACTGGATGAATCTTGTTCAGGATAGAGACCGATGGCAGGCTTATGTGAAGGCGGCAATGAACTTCCGGGTTCCTTAAAAAACATTTGTTTATATACAGAGTGTAAAAATAACGTTTATAACGTTTCAGGGATGAGAGAGGAGATGAAAACAAACCTCTGTTTTAAGTGACAAAACTTTAGCAGATGCGCCGTTTTGCCGCTAGATGGCCTGAAGGAATAGATGACTTGACTTCCGTCACAACACACACTGGTTAGTTCTGTTTGTGCACGACCACCTAGTAGGGCCTTGTCTGTAGCCTAACAGTTTCCGTGGTGATAATTATTTTGTTTTTCTACGCGACGTCCTACCAGAAATTTTAGAAAATATCCCATTGAACTTCAGAGAACGAATATGGTTTCAGCATGACGGTGCCCCTCCACACTTTGATCGTGGTATCAGGAACTACCTAAATGCTACATTCCCCTTTCGCTGGATTGGCAGGGGTGGGCCGGTACCGTGGCCACCTCGATCACCGGACCTAACCCCACTGGATTTCTTTTTGTGTGGAGACGTGAAATGTTTTGTGTATGAGACACCGGCAGAAGACTTAGTTGCTCGCGTTGTTGAAGCTGCACATGTTATTAGAGACAATGTTGGCCTTTTTTAGCGTTGCAGACACTCCATAGTACGAAGGTATCAGTTGTGCAATGCCATCAATGAACGGCAGTTTGAACACCTTGGTCTTGCTCTTTATGGATTATACTAACACGTACAAAAGAAACGGCGCATCTCCCAAAGTTTTGTCACTTACAAAAGATATTTGTTTTTACCTCCTCTACACTGGTGGCCATAATTCTGGAAACTTTTTGTTTTTGTACAGAATTATTATAACATCTGCATTGATTCACACATTTATACAATTGAAAATGTTACTTATGACTGTTTCGTTAATTATGGGGTTATAATAAAGGTATTATATTAAATCCTGAAGATTTTAACAATAAATAATCATTACTATGTGGGAAATTATGTTCTTGTCGTTTAAGATCTAAATATTAATTTCAGATTTCATTATAATTTCCCATTATTTACTGTAATATAAACTGGCCCATTTTTTATTTTAAGATTATTGTTCATCGGTAGAAGCATTGTTGAGCACTGTTAGCATAAAATGTGGACATTATTAGTGTGTTTCTATCATTAGTCTGACTTAAGATTTCGTTAGGTTAACATCTGATTGCTTTACAACAAATTTTATTGATCATTTTATCACAATGGATCCACGAAAGGACTGGACACTTTCTAGGGTAGTCACGCTTCGAGAAGAAGGCTACACATTCAAGGAAATTGGAAGAAAACTTGGTAATGGTGCTACAGTGTCTGGCATCCAGAAGGTATGGCAGAAGTACAAATCCACAAAATCTTGTAATGGAACACTTAGGACTGGTAGAAAACCTAAAGTAAGTCCAAGAGATGTGAGGCAGATTTGTCGATTAGCATTGAAAGATCAAAGAAACTCTTCTAAACGACAAGAACATAATTTCCCACATAGAAATGATTTATTGTTAAAATATTCAGGATTTAATATAATACCTTTATTATAACCGCATAATTAACGAAACAGTCACGAGTAACATTTTCAATTGTATAAATCTATGAATCAATGCAGATGTTATAATAATTCAGTACAAAAACAAAAAGTTTCCAGAATTATGGCCACCAGTGTATTACCCCTGAAACGTTGTAAACGTTATTTTTAACACCCTGTATATATAATCTGTTACCAGTTACTGCACGGTATGTTTCTCAGCCTTTAATAAGGCGGTCATTTGAAATATGCGTCTTCACTAGGTTTAAAATAATTGTCATTAAAATGTGAAGGGTTCTTCAACGTGTACCATAAAATCAGTGTGAATTACGTTCTTCATTTGTTCTCTGCCAAGTCTGGCTGGTCACCTAATTCATGAAAAAGAGAAAGAGACTGTGGAAAGTATCGAAAGTGTCACAGACAGCCTGTGCTCTAGTATGATCTCTTTCTTTTCTTTTCTTTTACAACATCATTGTAGGAGTTTCAGTTTACTGGTTTACAAGGCAAAATGTGATGCTATCTCTACCGTGTATAAAAGAATAGTTTCATTTCCCTCGCAGTGAAGGATGCTTTACAGGCAGAGAATGGAGTGCGGGATTACCTGCAGTTTAATTTGGATGTTTTCTTGTCTGACGGATCAGCCTGCATTATAGCTAGATAACCTTGATCGCTATCGTAATATGTAGTCGTTAAGTGAGATATTAAATCAAACATGGTCGGATGAGATCTAGTTCAGTATGTATGATATGGTAACAGAGGGTTATTGCTGAGGTTCCCAATCGATGGGGCGTGTCCCCCTTGGGCACGAAATCTGTATGAAGAAAACATTTACTGTTTCGAAGCAAATTTCTATCTCCTATAATCTATATCATCCAATTACAAATCAATTTTTGAGTTTAATTTATTTGGAACTCTTGTAAAGAATTTTAAAAAGATTTAATTAATTTGAAAATTAGACCTTAATAAAATGGATGCAATATATCAAAATTACGTGATTCTAATTTGTGTTTTGAAATCGAAGTAGGCCTACTCGTTTTACTGAGAGTGGGGTGTACTTAATACAACTACAGTTTTATATTTGAACTATGTTTCGCATGTTAAGTAGAATGAGTCTATACGCCGGCATGATGCTATTTCATAACGTTTTTTACTTTTTCATTATAGGCCTACTAACAAGGGATCCGCCCCAGCTCGTGTAGCTTGAATTTAATGAAAATGCGTATGTAAGCTGAATTTCGCGCGTTAAGGAACTTGGTGATAGTCGTTCGTTTCATTTTTTCCGCGTTTACGAATTGTAATGACTTGAAAATTTTTTTTCCTATTTCTGGACGACGTCGTAATTGAAAGGTTCAGAGCCATATTGGTCCAAGCGCCATTTATTAAAAACGGAGAAAGCAAGGGTTAGTGTTAAGTGAATACCATAGTTTAATGAAGATTGACATATCATTATTAGTTTTAATGTGTATACTTTATATTACTTGCTGTATGTTTCCATTGAATTATGGTAATAACTTCACTCTAACCCTTGTTTTCTACGGTTTTAGTAAATGGCGCTTGGCCCACTATGGTTCTGAACGCTTCAATTGCAGTCGAGTGGCCAAAATTTATATAAGCCCTTGTTTTGATATTATTAACATGGAAAAAAAAAATGTTTTATCTGCCCCAACAGAATGTTTGCTTAGAAAAAAACTCTAGTTGCTCTAGTATTATGTCCCTCATTGTAAATTATATAGGCCTATCAGCCATAACTTCAATCAAGGGATACTTTTGATATATTAATATTATTATCACCTTGTGAAATGTAGGTCTCGCAAGCAGGGAATACCGACGGAAGGAATGCGAATGAAACAATTCGATAAGGAAGAGAGGGCGACAGAAAAGGTCACGCAAGCTCGCTCAAGAACGATTACCGAAAAGCAATGGTGGCGTTGCTGTCTGTTTTGACGTGTGTATGAAGGCGCGCCGAGGGGGGTGAGGTGCGAGCCGAAGGAAGTACTGTCTCTTCCAAGAAGATGAACAAATGAGGACTCGCTGTGGAAATAAAGAACGTAGCAAGAGAAAAATTCGAAGATAATTAAACGCGCAACATATGTTCACGAATAAAATAATAATACCGTGCGATACAAGACACGTATTCACATGCAATGGAACAGACTAAAGTCGTAATGTAACTATCACAACGCAAGACTGATTCTATCGGTGTCATTTTTCTTCCGACTGTACTCTTGAATATCATTCAAGCTATATCGTGACCTTTCCTGTCGACCGCTCTTCCTTATCGCATTGTTTCATTCGCATTTGTTCCGCCGGTATTCTCTGCTTGCGACACCTATAATCGTTCCTTGCGCGAGCTATAGCTAATCTGGCCAAATCGTGTGCGAAAATTATGACCTCTATAGATAAATTTGGATTTATAGGTAGGCCTACTTGATCATGTATTGTATGCCTGAGTTACTCGTATCTATAATTGATAAATAGCAAGTGCACATCCTCGTCTGACACCAGAGAAGGTCTTTTTTCAGACTCATAACTTGCCTACAGTTTTAACTGAAATAGAAGTATGTTTTTATAAATTGTAAATATTTTGTTTATTTTTGTTATATTTAAACATTTGCGAATAACTTGCAACAATTTATTATGATATACATACGATCGAAAGCTTTCTTAAAATCCACAAATGCAATATGAGTTTCTGCATTGATTTCTCGATGTTTCATAGCATTACCTACTCTTCTTAAATCCAGTGTGTTCATCTACTACGCTGTTCTCTTATATAATTTGTTTTGTATTAAATTGGTACCATTCTCCCTGGATGACGGAGATTTGAATTGTATGTTACACATGTTAAATTACTGCAATTAATTCTCCCTGACATGTACTTCCATAATTTTGACTACATGAAACATACGCTCGGAATCCTGTTTAAGAATTTTTCTGCCAGAGGTTCCACTAGTTTTATTCATGAGCTTGCCCGTAAGCATCGTATGTTAACCGTATAAGAGTAGCCTAGGTAATAAAATTGATGTGTTAGTCATCCTCTGAGAACTGTGTTAAAAGTAAAGAGTGAAAACAACATGTATTATACTAGGTGTAATAAGACAACTCCCTCACACCATAAAAAACGCACGTCAAGAGGCCTACTTTCTCGCAGACGGCCTTCCTCTTGTAATGGGTATCATTGCTCACTGGAAGTTCTTAAAGAGATTCTTTTCAAGTGACTATTAAATTATTAAACACACACGTACTACCTACAGCACAGGAAATTCGGCCCCCATTCCTTGCTCTAATTTTTCGTCATTCACACCCCGGCCTCCGGGTTTGTCGTGCTGGCCAGAGTAACACATACCACTGAAGACATTAACAGCTACGAGCTACGTTAGGCATTCATGCTAGTGCTCTGGAAATGAAATTGCACATCTAAATTGTGGAATGTTGCTCATTATATGTAGCTTTCATAAAGAAGTTATCTCATTACCATAGTCGCTAAGCTTGAACTTTGTCGTCGCTAGATCTGTCGAGCGTTTGACAAATGGAGTTCAGTTACGAAAACATCTTATATACGAGTAATACAATTATGTTGTGTAATCAATGATAAAGAAACGAACTTACTTAAGGGGAGAATGTAGGTATGTTTGGTGAAAAATCTCAATATTTCTAACATTATAATCTGAAAAATCCAAGGATGATTAAAAACATTCTTGTCTACTAGTGTGCAAAATTATATGATTCTACCTTAAATACATTCATAGAAAAAGGTACACCAAAGTTTACCAATTTAACATGGCGGAGATAGAGATCTACGATACCTACATTCTCTTCTTAAGGGACACTGGGACTGAGTTTTGAAATTTGTACAGATTTTGTTTAATTCATTTCAAATTCGGCGGGTGTGTTGTGTGTTTACTTTTAAATAACAGTACCAAATTTTATCAAGTTTCATTTATTAGTTCCTTAAATATAGATTTTCGCTTATTTTAATTATAATACTCGTATATTATGTGTAAATTCAAAACATTCCTGACGGCTTCAGAATTTTTTTTTTTCTGTGAAGGATTTACATTTCATTACAAAGAAAACTGCGCATGGAATTTTAAATTTGAGAGTTGGTTCGTGAGGATAAAAATTTTCTTACAAATCATAATTTTTGCTTCATAATTTTATACATCTTGATTACACAACTTTTAACACTATATCACTTCGGAAAACGTATTATCTGTCTTTCTCGTGTTAAATGTTAAAAGTTTCAGCCTGTTATCGGCCATCTTCAGGACTGGTTGTTACTGGTCTTGGCGCCTTTTGTTTGTGTTTTCTGTGGGGTGTGTTTGTGTAGTGTAGAGTGGAGTCAAAGAGTGTGTGTGTTCTGAAATTGAGTTGTGTGTTGAGAATTTCATTTGGATGTGTTTTTATGTGTATATATTTCGTATTGTTCTAGTGTGTTGTTTAACACGAGAAAGACACATAATACGTTTTCCGAACTCATAATTTTGTTTAATTTTTAAAAGTTAAAAATTCAGATCATGAAAAGTTTTGAGTGAATAGGTGATTCTTTGCAGAGCTTCGTGTATTGAAGTATGCTGAGTATTCTTGCAAAGTTTCATGTAAATCGGAGCAAATAGAAGCCGCTAGGAACTTTATTATTGACCGAAAACGTAGTTTTGAGCAATTTCGTTTTCAGTGTGTGTTGTAGGTTTAAAAGAGCTGCGCGTAACATTTTAAAAATGGTCGCCAGACCTTTTAAAGTAGCAGGCGAGATCTAAATATAGCAGAAAATGTTAAACATATGTAAAAGGTAATTATTTATGTAAAGAATGATCACTCAGTTTTTAATAAAAGTTAATATTTTCTTAACTAGTTCTTTTTAGAAAAGTTGTCATTACGTTTCGATCCACGGTCCTTCCTCGATCCGAGGACGGCTTTATAAACGATGTGGGATTCACTTCTAAACTATGTATCACGATAGAATTAAAAGCAATTCACTTTTAAAATCATTAAAATATAAAAGAAAAATATGGAATAAAATAATAAGTCAATTTTTAACAAAAATTAATATTTCTTTAACTATGTAGTATAGAAATATTTTTTTTAGAAAAGTTGTGTCAAATTATGAAAAGAAACAACCTCACATTTCAGTCCACGATCCTTCCTCGAACCGAGGACGAAGAGATCCTGTATCCCGCAGTATTTGATTGACTGGTTGTATTTTTTCCGAGGTTTTCCCAATCCTAAGACGAATGTCAGGTAATCTATGATGAATCCTCACCCTCATCTCGCTAAATACCATCTCGCTTTCTCCAATTTCATCGACGCTAAATAACCTAGTGGTTGATACAACGTCGTTAAATAACTAAGTAAAATAATTAAACAGTCGCTTCCACCTAAAAACTGACATCTTTTTTGCATATAATTTTAAATGCTGATTAATCAGTGCTAGTAGGTAGGAATTTTATTTAAATTGTTACATTAATTTCCGGCATTCGTTCATAGCGTAAAACTTGTATAATGTGTTACTCCGCATTATCGAGCCACGGTTGTGTTCGTGCCAATTATTAATGAAATTAAAAGAAATAGTGACACACATCCGTGGAAGAAAGAAACTTTTTACAGTTGTGGGTGCGCGAGACAAGAATTGAACTGAACAATGCGGACATCCGTAATTATATGAGGACATTCCCTTATGAACGCTATCTGGAATATTAATAGTGCCGGTACATTGGAGATTTTTTCGTAAAATGATCCTCTAACAGACACACACAAACACAATGCGCATACACATACTAGTTGATGCATAAGGAAGTGTAAATGCTGAGTGACTGTAATGTACACGTACAAAATAAGACTGAAACACGATGTAAAACTTTTTCTGAATATACTGGACTTAATTTGAGTGTTGTGCAGGAAAGAAACAGTAACAAACTCAACAAAAACTGAAAGTAATTTCTTTCATAGAGTTTACAAACATGACTTTACGAGCAGTTATAGGGATTTCCTTAGCCTATATACCCCGTCATTTTTTCTTAATGAGACGGTAATACTATATTATTATTATTATTATTATTATTATTATTATTATTATTATTATTGTTGTTAGTTTTATATAATATACTTATTAAATTTGGTACACCCAAGAAACTAGTTCGTTTAATTAAAATGTGTCTCAGTGAAACTTACAGCAGAGTCCGTATAGGCAAATTTCTATATGATGCTTTTCCAGTTCACTGTGGTCTAAAGCAGGGAGATGCACTATCACTTTTACTTTTTAACTTTGCTCTAGAATATGCCATTAGGAAAGTTCAGGATAACAGAGAGGGTTTGGAATTGAACGGGTTATAGCATCTTCTTGTCTATGCGGATGACGTGAATATGTTAGGAGAAAATTCACAAACGATTAGGGAAACCACGGGAATTTTACCTGAAGCAAATAAAGAGATAGGTTTGGAAGTAAATCCCGAAAATACAAAGTATCTGATTATGTCTCGTGACCGGAATATTGTACGAAATGGAAACATAAAAATTGGAGATCTATCCTTCGAAGAGGTGGAAAAATTCAAATATCTTGGAGCAACAGTAACAGATATTAATGGCACTCGGGAAGAAATTAAACGCAGAATAAATATGGGAAATGCCTGTTTTTATTCGATTGAGAAGTTTTTACCATCTAGTCTGCTGTCAAAAAATCTGAAGGTTAGAATTTATAAAATAGTTATATTACCGGTTGTTCTGTATGGTTGTGAAACTTGGACTCTCACTTTGAGAGAGGAACAGAGATTAAGGGTTTTTGAGAATAAGGTTCTTAGGAAAATATTTGGGGCTAAGAGGGATAAAGTTACAGGAGAATGGACATGTAGCACGTATGGGCGAATCCAGAAATGCATATAGAGTGTTAGTTGGGAGACCGGAGGGAAAAAGACCTTTGGGGAGACCGAGACGTAGATAGGAGGATAATATTAAAATTGATTTGAGGGAGATAGGATATGATGATAGAGACTGGATTAATCTTGTACAGAATAGGGACCGATGGCGGGCTAATGTGATGGCGGCAATGAACCTGCGGGTTCCTTAAAAGCCATTTGTAAGTATTATTATTATTATTATTATTATTATTATTATTATTATTATTATTATTATTATTATTATTATTATTATTATTGGATGTCTCCGAAATCACGCCAATGCAGATTTAAATGTTAAGAGGAACTGAAATTCCCAGACTTGCTCTTGCAGTAAAGAGCCATCGCCATTCTTAGAGTCTCGGGTTTGAGGGATCGCCGGTTGCTGTACTTTCGGCATTTTTAAGTCTTCACTTGTGAGATACAATATGCTGACTGCGGGTACTGCAGCTGCAGAATTTGTTCTCTTGTTTTGAATTTGGGGAGCACGTAACACACGTGATCAGGAGTCAAGGGTAATCCACCATAAGGAAAATTTCTATATGACGCATTCAAATTGCATGAACAATCTACAGTATATTATCGAATATAGACTACGACTACAGCATAAAAAAAAGTTCGCTCAAAAACAGAAAAGGGCAAAAATTCAACAAAATGACCACTAGATAATAAAAGACCGAAAAATGCAAAAAAAAAAAAAAATCGAAATAAAAGTAGGCTATATAGGTTCGTATTGAAGGGAAAAGAGTTTATATTGCTTATTTCTTTGTCTGTGATGTCTCAGAAAAAAATGACATTTCATCCAATTCCGAGCCCTATACGTGAAAGAAATATGTTATTACAGTCTATAGGGTTAAGAAAAAAAAAATTAAATAAAAAAGAGAGCAAATGGTAACCATAGAGACAACTAACGAGAACAGATCGCATACTACGGAACAACGTAATCCGGTTACAAGTCGTCAATGAACTCTGTGTTTCCCATCTGTTTACCTGCGGTCACTAGGCCAAAATATTATATAAAATAAGCCTGTGGCAATACTAGTTTTTGTACTCTCTTTGTTGCTACAAGAGTTTGCATACCCATTGTTAAGAGTTATCGATCAGTTTGTTCTTGAAATATAGCTTAAGGGTAACTTTAAAACAGTGTCATATAAATGGCAATTGCTTTACAGTCTACAAGAAAACTGTATTTTACCTCAAACTGTTCCTTCGACAAATTGTCAATTTACTTCTGCTGTTAAAGGATTTAAAACTATTTCTTGTTTCCTTCCTACGTGCTGTCTTTACTTTTTGGATATAAGAATAATCGTACGAACTACAAAAAATAGGACGTCTTCCACCGCCAGTGGTCAGCATGTCTTGCTATGAAACTAGTAAGCCCGAGTTCAATCCTGGTTCCGACAAGTTGCCTGGTTGGGTTTTGACCAATTCGAAGCAAAGACGGGCAGTTTTCGGTGTTGGATCCGCTAGTTAATTTCGTCATTATCAATTTAAACTTCGTTTATCATTCAGTAGTTTCAGGTCAAGAAAGGATGCAGCAGGACATACGAGGTCTATCGTTGATTTTCACATGAATGACATTATTGCGTTGAGATTGCAGAACTCACAAGAGGACGGGTGGACGTTAAAAGATAACTCCTCCTTCTCCTCCTCCTCCTCCTCCTCATCAACATCATCTTCTTTTTCTTCTTCTACTAGCCTACATGGATTTGAACATTAATTTTGTTCCGGCAGCTCATCTTTTCCTCTGCCTAGCTTTTTATCTCCTAGCTTTCGGTTTAGTTGCCGGATCTGTCTTCTGTCTTTCTTAATCTTCTAGGTGATCAAACCATAGTTCTTTATACTTTGTATTCTAGAGCTAAAATTAAAAATGTCAAGTTCTGTTATAACATCATTTTTATAAACGTGCTTGTGTATCGTCTGTGTAAGAAATTCATTTCGGCTGCTTGCAATAATATTTCGTTTTTCTCCTTTATTCATTCATGCATTCATTCATTCATTCATAGTGTTCTGCCCAAGGGCAGATTTTTCACTGCAAACCCAGCATTCTCCAGTCTTTTCTATTTTCTGCCCTTCCTCTTTGTCTTCTCATATGATGCATATATCTTAATGTCGTCTCTCCTCTGATATCTTCTTCTGCCCTGAACTCTTCTCCCGTTCACCATTCCTTCCAGTGCATCCTTCAGAAGACAGCTTCTTCTCAGCCAGTGACCCAGCCAATTCCTTTTCCTCTTTCTGATCAGTTTCAGCATCATTCTTTCTTCATCCACTATTTCCAACACAGCTTCGTTTCTTACTCTGTCCATTTCACATGCTCCATCCTTCTCCATATCCACATTTCAAATGCTTCTAGTCGCTTCTCTTCACTTCGTCGTAATGTCCATCTGTCTGCCCAATACAATGTTACACTCCACACAAAGCACTTTACTAGTCTCTTCTTTAGTTATTTCTCCAGAGATCCGCAGTTAATGCTCCTTTTTCTATTAAAAGCTTCTTCTACTTTATATCCCATATTATTTCACTCACATATTTCAACGTTCGCCCTGCCTTAGGCCTATTTGTATGCGTAATTTTAATTGTAACAATTTCGATCTTCTTTTTTTAAAATTTCTGTTATTTGTACAGCAAATATAATTGAAACGTGATATTTTCCAGTTAATATATCTTTACCATCAGTTGATAATTTGCAACTGAAGTAATTAATGTCTATATTTGTTTTGTGGGTTTGTTATTTAATGTTATTTTGGAACTTGGAGGATATTTTCCACAGAATGCAGTAATGTTTGAGTTCAGTGTTTTGTTTTATTTTTCGTTCCTCATACGTTTATAAGAGCTGTTACCTATACGGCTTAAAGAACATTTTAATGACATGATGGATGCAATGTTTTAGTGGTGACATAGCACGGATACTTGAGCTATAAACCTGATAACTGCTTCGTCATTTAGGTTGTTGAACAGTGGTTCCTCTACAAGCATGGTTGACTGCTACCCTTGTATGAAGTACGCGGATTGTTTTAGGACAATATAAACCGACTGTGCCGGACGTCCGTTTTATAGTCATTGATTTAAATAAGCAGTTCAATGAATTTAAACATTCCAACAAAATTAGTCACCAAAATTCGTTTTAGTGGAAAGCTTTTCGTTTCACAGATTTCGGCCAAACCTTCAGTGTTCTGTCTTCGTCATCTATGGGAATTAAGTCTGTGACACTTCCAAAAATAAGCATCTTAACGTTAGACTTTACGTATTTAATGAAGAAGAAGAAATTATAAGGCCATGGAAAGTTTCCATCCGATCTTGAAAATCAAATTCAGAACTTCCTATCCTAATTGTGCGTCCATTGCACAAGCAATGCTTTGTAATGTGTAACGAGCATTTCAGGCTGGTTTTTGAGTTATTAATGTCTTGAGATAATTGCAGCCATCTGAATCTCTTTTCGCCTTATTTTACTTGTCATACTGAAGTCCATAAGATTAATGCACTTGAGCTGGTCAGTAATTAAAACTTGGCGTGGAGTATTTAGTTGATATTAAGTAATTATCTACGTCAGTCATTAATAAACTTTCTATTAAGTCCGAAAACATATTGATACGTAAATGTTAGCTCACTCGAGAAAACAAGTTTCATTGAATTTTTCTTGCATTTCCCTCTGTGTCGTTCGTGAAGACAGCTAACTATGAAAAGGTATTGTTGCTTTCTTTGCTGTTGAGAAATATAAAACGTAGAATACAGGCAAGGAAATATCACATTACTTATTATTGTTTTTTTTTTTTCCTTCAAAATATTAGACCTTGCTATTATATACACTGGTATTTATTTTCCCACTTTCACATACCATATTTTCAAAATACTGTAATAGTTATTTATGCAAAAAGTGGATAACTTGATGATTATGGCACGAGTGAATTTTCACGAGTGTCATAATAAGATTATCCACGATTTGGATACAACACTTTATGGCATCTTAGCATTATAAATTGTAGGAAATAAATTATGAAATAATTCGGCATCCATAGTTGACAAAGTTTTCATATGTTCGTATCGATTAGTTGTGTTTGGCATTGGCATTGTATAAAAATAATACCTTGCAGGTATTACAAACTCTATTTAGGTATCAAATTATATGTTACAAATGTTCCTTTATTTTGTTAATATAGTTTCTCTGAATCACAGAACTGTTTTATGTGATATTACAAAAGTGATAAAAAGTTGTTAATGATTGGAAATAAATTATACGTTACCTTTTGTCCTGCATTTCATTTCTTGTTACGTGGCGCGTAGAAGCGGTAAGCAAGATAGCGAGATGAGTTGCATGCATCCCCACCCAAGCGTTCCGGTATTGCGTCATAGCGAATACGTCATTGCTATTATTGGCACGCGTGCCATAATAAGCCGATTACGCACGATATTGGATGTAATAACCTGTTCATAATGGTAGGATGGCATAATTGTATTTGTATTTTTATGCTCGACCATGCCGAAATATAGTAATTATACAGCCCTTTAATGGACCTCATTAAAGTACACCTATTCATTAAAGTTCAGGTGTTCCACCAATCAGAAAGCACCATTGTAGCAATGTGAAAGCGCAAGTATCGATTATTCTCGGATAAGGTATCGGAAGACAACTAGCGAAACGTCACGGAGGCTGGTAATCCAATACTGTCGCAGAAGGTTGTGTTCTGGTACTATAATAATTAGCGTTAATTGTAAATAATATTCAAGTAAATTCAATTAGTCATCTCGTTTTTCAATGTCTAAATCAATTTCAAGGTTATATCAAGATTAATTTTTATTTTACTCTCTAGATTATATCAAGGTCAATGACATTTGTTTCTCGGAAAAAATCAATACTTTCGCGTCTGCGCACATCTCACAATTTACGAGATACTGCACAAGGTCAGTTCCGCTCCCCATTCAGATAAGAATAACATGAATATTTATGAATAATTTCAAGTTATAAATATGGTCGAGCATAAAAAGTCGTATGAAACTTGCCTATTATAATGGTAATTAAGACGCTCGTATGAAAATTATGAAACTCGCTTGCGCTCGTTTCATAAACATACTCGCGTCTTAATTACTACCATTATAGGCTCGTTGCATAATGTACTATTATTATTGTGTTTAGTTTATTATTCATTTTAACTACAACCCTAACGTACCTTAGGTGCAGTAGGGTTATTTGTAAATTTTGGAGATTCAATACTACTACTATTGGTGCTACTGCTGCAGCTGCTGCTGCTGCTACTACTACTGCTACTACTACTACTACTACTACTGCTGCTGCTGCTGCTGCTGCTGCTGCTGTTGCTACTGTTAATATTACTACTACATGTACTATCATTTGTATTGCATACGATTCAGGAAAATTAGGTTGCAAATATCTTGCAGTTGTCTACTCTACTTTGGTAACCAGGAACAAACCTAGAGACCCCTGCAAGCATGTCAGTGCACCGTGTGATGTCATGTCTAATCTGACGTATGATGTCACTGTGGCTCTTTATATGTTCAAGGCGCTGGTTTTGTTGACCTGTTTCACTAATTTCGTCAGCATACAGGTCTGAAAGAAAAATACTCGGTCATCTTCAGCACTACGTTTATCATCGTTTACTTTCCACGTAGTATATATTTTTCGGCAGGGGTTCCCAAACGATCAAGTGACTCTGAGATATCAGGATAATAGCTTGAGTTTTGTATAAAATTTTTAATTTTACATTTCTTCCTCCTGCATAGCACTACATTGCGTTGCGGACCTTCGTCTCTATAGCTCTCCTTCATTTATCCCTATACTTGATTGCTCTTTCTATCTCAGTCCTGTCGAACGCAGTCCCACCTTCTATCCTAGGGCCTACCCCTTGAACTATGTCCTTCCAGATGCATCGTGTAGAGTGTAGAGAATATCACGCTACTTAGTCATTGTCATTCCGCTTCTTTCTCAGTTCTGAATGGGAGCTTTCGGAACTAGTTTTTGCGTTCACAATGTCATAAGTAGGGAACGGAATTTGGAGTAGTAAAAGCTAGTATTGGCATCTACACAGTCATTTGTTTACAACCCTTTATACCAAGTCCTCCCCTCCATGACATACTCGCAGGTCTCTACACGTCAACAACAGGTGAACGGGACAGTTGTCGCATAAGAACTTCAACATGCAGGTTTGCAGTTCAGAGTAGTGAAGTGCAGGTACAATGCCGAAAGTGAAACCAACTAACAATACAGTATTGAAAGACTATATTTGTAAAACCTCCAGATCAAGTATCAAAATTCAGGAAACAATTCCCTAAATTGTCGCTTCCCCCATGTCCAGTTCCTACGAGATGGGGGTCATGGTTAGAAGCTTGCAATTATTACGCACGTCACCTCCAATCTGTGAAGAAAGTGATCCAGTCTTTCGATACCGATGACGCGGCTGCGATTCAAATACGCCAGGAACTGCTAAATGATGAAACAATCGAGAAAGAAGTCACGGATATTAAGCCAAATTTTGGATATTTACCGGATGCCATTATTCAATTAGGAAAGTCAGGAGTAGAACTAGTTGAGCAAATAAATATTATGAGGACTATTGTAAATAAACTGAATGCAGTAGAAGGTGAAATAGGAAAACGTGTTGGTGAAAAAATGAACAAAGTTTTGATTAAAAATTATGGATGCGATATTTTTAGTCGGATTTCAGATGTACTAACAAAGACGTGTCCCAATGACGTCATTCAACATGTGAATTTAATTGACGTATCTTGTTTCAAGTACTCTCTAATTGTCTCTGCAGATGGAGAGCGGAGTTTTTCCATGTTACAAAATGTCCTTCCTTGCAACAGAGCAAAGTTGTATTTTGAAAATTTGAAAATAATATTTACAGTTTATTATAACAAGGCATAACAAGGCATAGCATTAATTGAAAATGCCATTTCGTTTGGATCTACATATTCAGAGGCGAGTTCCATACAGAAGACAACTGTCTATCAACATCAATATGTCCACTGACAAGCGAAGATGCAGAGGTTCATATTTAATTATGTATATTTGTAATGTTGTTTATTGGTGTCTTGTGCGTTGCGAAGAAAAGCACATGTAGTTCAAAAAGAAATGCAGATTATGTATGTAGGTCACTATATGTCATTAAACTATTCCATTTGTTTATTCTGAAATATATTTACAGACGTTGCGTGTAAGTTTGTATGAAGTGGACTGTACTCTTCCATGCGCCGTGACGCAGCTCGCTTGACAGTCACTGAGCTATACTCTATTTTTTTTCATGGAGTGCAGTTTCATAGAAAGGACTTTGCCGACAGACCTTCTACTGCCCCCTACTAATTGGTTGTCATAAATAAATGTCTTCCTTACTATGACGGAAATCTTGTCTTCTCTTGTTAGTAACCAATCACAACCCTCGTTCAGAAGAATTGACAGGTGCCCGTCAAATCCACGTGGAGGCAGAGTTGCCGCATCTTTTCCGAATTCAAAGAATCCCGTCAGTTTCACTGCATAATTTCGAAGGTCATCAGGATTGTGACAACTGTGCAATGTTGGGACTAGGGGACAGGATGGAATTGTCAGAGGTGTTTGTGTAGGAAGTCATAAATCTGTAAATGGGTGTTCAAAGGAGCCACCGAACTGCACTCCTTGAAATAAAATAAGGTATACGAATATCTATACTACGTTTCACCATTCTTTATAATACTCCAAATCCCTTTCCCTGGCCATAAGTTTGTTTGCCTAGCCTAACCAATGACAGACGATTTTGCATATTTAATAATTCGTGGTACTTCAAAATGTCTGAGTTTCGCACTGAGTATTTCATTTTTTTTATTATGTCCGTTTTTAAAAACGTATTATTTTGTCACATGAACAATAAAATACTGAATTTACCTGTTACCTAATTCTGAAAAGGTTTCAGTCAACATCATAACGATAGAGGCCTATACAACTTTTCAACTAAAACTCCTGTGCGCAGGTAAGCTTCAAGAATAAAATTGTAATGCTCTGTCGTAACATTCATTTCGCCCTTAAGAGATATTAAGAAATAAATAAATAATGTTTGATTGTAATAATAGCACAAATTACATTTACGTATTTGCACAAAACCAATCCGCGGAAAGTCTAAAATTCCACATTCAGTATTCCCAACCTAACACACAACAATTTCCCTCTTCTTACCGCTTAAGTGACATATTGATTTTACTGCTTTAGGCTTTTAACATATTATTTTTAGAGACGTTCAATATAGTAATAATTATAAATTGGGAACTTACCACTGCAATTTCACCTAAATTGCACTGTTAATTATTGTTTTTAAATATTTGCAAAAATTAAGTAAACACTACAACGCCACTAAAGTTACTGTATTTAATGATGCAAGTAACATTAAGGAAGCCGTGAAAAAATCAACAAGATTCCAGACTCATCATAGACTGGGGGAAAAAAAGACAGACGTATATCACGGCCTGTTGGAGTATAGTAAACACAGAAAACATTTTAAGGCAACAATGTTGAAGATAGATGTTTTTGTTTTGCAAATTTGCCGTCATTGAACAGAAACCAAGATGGAGATTTCATTGCAACTAATTAGAAATTCCTCTTTCAGGTATGTAATAAACGATCTTCGCACAAAATAATGTACGATACACGAGCGGTATGTTTGTTTTCATGTTGTCGGAAATTAAAAAAGTTCAACTACGTTTCGCTTTTTCAAACTTTTCCTCGAACATGAAAACTTCAACATACCGCTCTTGTAACGCATATTACTATTATTTCTTGTCTTAATACACGACTGCATTCAGTTGTTGACAAAAATGAAAAGCAATACGCAATGTCAACAATAAACATGACCTACATAGTTTTTCTCTGTCTTGAGGATTAAACTCGTACCGTGATGAATCCAGTGACAGACCTATCACAGCGATAAAATCACATGTATTCCAATCACACCCCACCACTAGTTCCCATACCATACATTTTTCTCCTTGATATTCCTTGAAATAATTTTGGAATTGTACATTTAGATAGATATTATTTACACAAATCTTCAGTTGTGGCTCAGGAAGTCGCGTTTGTTGCTTTAAATCCAAAGTGCTCAGGCTCGATTCCAGCAACTGAAATAGAAATTTGATTCATTTTCTTGTGACCTCATACAATGGGGACGGCAAGGGCAAGGTATGATGTTAATATCGCGAGAAAATTTGAAATATCAGCATGTTTGTGTAGTGAGACACGTCCGTGTTGCGATGATGAACAGCTGTGCGTCGGTTAGTTACTTTTTTACTGTTACCGACAAAGTAGGTTGTGTTCAGGTTCGTTCGAAATTAAATTACTACATGTTAAATTGGTGGTGCCGATGGAATGCGCTTTATTCCACAGTTGTAGCACAGGAACCCTGAAAAAAAACGAACCTTTAAAAACACAGTAAAAAAGTCTCTGAAAGTAGAATCGGATCGCGTTCAAATGTGTTTTGCTCTGGGCACGTGCCTCGCTTTGTAAGTCATCCAGCCTTAGAATTAATTATGAAAAGTTGTACGCATGTAACATTTTTTATCGGTTCTCTATCAGGTCTTCAATAGAAGATCGGTAGAGATGGTTATTGTGTATCTTTGGAAGAGTGTTCGACGACTCCTATTGTAAGCTAGAATGAAAGGGTTTTCTCTATTGCGACTCAAGTATAGTAGGGGAGTAGTGGGTACAGTGAGACACAAAATATTAAGAGATATGTATGCAAGTGTTCATTCAAGTATTTCTAGAATCAAGTGCAATAGAAATAGACATTAAAACATGAAGTACAATAATACATAAACAAAAATGTTAACAGATAAAATACGTAATATACAATACGTGTTTGTCAAAAAAATGAAAAATGTCTCACGATTGCCATTCAGGAGGGTACAGTGAGACACCACAGTGTCTATTAACGGACATTGAAATGATTTTACATTTATTTCAAAAGAAAGGAAAGCTTGCTGTCTCTTTATCTTGACATGTTCTGTAGACTTATTTAGAATCATTTTGATGTCTGACTTCCAAACCATTGAAACATCTGGAACATTTGGAAAAGTGAATTTTTGGTGACAACAGAGCTTATAATTATAAGAATTTAATTTAATTATTTATAATTTTTTAACCTTTTCTTAAATTTTGTGAATAATTTTTTATTTATGAAACCATTAAAATGTAATGTATCCATTATTTTAAGCTACAGTTCCTAAATTGGTTACTAGTATGTTCATTTTTAATGTTAGTTACTGGTAAATGTAATATAATTACAGTTTGTTTTTGCAAATCATTGGTACATGGGAACAGTCTACCCTTCAATGGCATGTCTCACTGTTCCCTTTACTCATAATTCATTTAAAAATGACGCCATTACTTCAAAATTAAAACAAGAAAGACGAAACTTTGCCAAACATAACCTCAAATACCATAGTAATAGGTAACAAAACATTCATATTTCTATTTTATTTGTATATCCAATATAACGTTCATTAAACACAAGCCACAATTTTACTTCTAGAGTGAAAAATTACGAATTATTTTCTCATCACTCACGTTTAGGCCTATAACTAGAATCAATTCGAGTATGAAAATACTGTTACTTTACTCGTGCAACATACAACTCCACTGTTACCAACATCTCAACATCAAAATTTACCATCTATTCTTTCAGGGAAGAATTAAGACTGTATTTTTGTACATGTTATTTTACTAACAATAAACAATAAAAAATGTCTTACTGTTCTCCCTGTCTTACTGTACCCACTTCTCCCCTACTTCCAGCAAGAAATATTGCGGACGCGGGATTGCTTTGCGATAGGAAAGTCGAGATTTACTGTACCTGTCTTTTAAAAAATAATAGTCTCCACCTGCATTATTCCCAAGAAGCTAGTTCGATTAATTAAAATGTGTCTCAGTGAAACATACAGCAGAGTCCGTATAGGTCAGTTTCTGTCTGATGATTTTCCAGTTCACTGCGAGCTAAAGGAAGGAGATGCACTATCACCTTTACTTTTTAACTTTGCTCTAGAATATGACTTTAAGAAAGTTCAGGAAAATAGAGGGAGGGGGTTTGGAATTGAACGGGTTACGTCAGCTGCGTGTCTATACGGATGACGTGAATATGTTAGGAGAAAATCCACAAACGATTAGGGAAAACACGGAAATTTTACCAGAAGCGAGAAATGAGGTAGGTTTGGAAGTAAATCCCGAAAAGAGAAAGTATATGATTATGTCTCTTGACCAGAACATAGTACTAGCTATCTCAAATCTCAAATTAATTGTAATTGATTGAGTATTAGTATTAGTATTTATTTATTTAACCTGGTAGAGATAAGGTAGTCAGGCCTTCTCTGCCCCTCTACCAGGAGATTCCAACTACAATATGAACAATAAAATTACAATTAGTATTAAATTTAAAATTACAATTACAAATAACATTACAATTAGTATTAAATTTACAATTACAATTATAATAAAATCAAAGTACGAAAAGATTACCTGAATAATTAAAGCTAGATTGAATTAAATTAGCTCATAAATTAAGTTACTACTTTACCTTATAGGTTTATCTAAATTTAAATAAATATGTAGTCTACTAGTCGTTAAAATTTAACTGAAGAATATTGCTGGAGAACCTTTTATGTGTAGTGTAATATTCGTAATTTAAATAGGCTATGTATTGTATTGATTAAGGCTGGTTGAGTGGAAGAGAAGGCCTTGTGGCCTTAACTCTGCCAGCGAAAATAAAACATTATTATTATTATTATTATTATTATTATTATTATTATTATTATTATTATTACGAAATGAAAATATAAAGTTTGGAAATTTATCCTTTGAAGAGGAGAAAAAAGTCAAATAACTTGGAGCAACAGTAACAAAATAATGGTACTCGAGAGGACATTGAACTCAAAATAAATATGGGAAATGCCTGTTATTATTCTGTTGAAAACCTTTTGTCTTCTAGTCTGCTTTCTGAAAACCTGAAAGTTAGAATTTATAAAACAGTTATATTACCGGTTGTTCTATATGGTTGTGATACTTGAACGCTCACTTTGAGAGAGGAACAGAGGTTGAGAGTGTTTGAGATTAAGGTGTTTATGAAAATATTTGGGGCTAAGAGGGATAAGTTATAGGAGAATGGAGAAAGTTACACAACATAGAACTGCACGCATTGTCATAATTAGGAACATTAAATCCAGACGTTTGAGATGGGCAGAGCATGTAGCACGTATAGGCGAATCCAGAAAGGCGTATAGAACTGAGAGAGAAAGAGAGATTATGGATGGATTGTAAGATATTACAGAGTTCTCTGATATAATTAGGATCCCAGATTGTACACTCATTAATGTATTAGCTAATTCTCTGATGATCTAAGCTTCCCCCTTTTCCTCCATGAATATCGGTATTCCAGCTTTATTTTTGTTTCCTATTAGGCGTACATATTTATATCTAATAATTAAGTTTATCAGTACTTCAAACTGACAGCGGAATGTAATCGGCATTCATTTTGCATTTTGTAAGATTTTAATCTAACAGCACCAAGGAAAGAAAAATTGCAATCCGGAAATATATCAGCGCCGAAAGGCAAACAAATGCAACACGAAAATATAGGATTACGTTTGTTTCTATGTAGAACGGAGTGTGCGCAGTCGTTTTTAGACTTTCATTACTTTTTAACAATTGTTTGGTAACCATGGTTACTACGCTTTTAACCCAGGTTAATGCACATCACTACATAATGTTATTCCCTTATGCTGGCGCTGTGTTTGTGCTATGTTTTCGTAAGCGATGGCCTTGTGCATGTTGACCACGTAACCAGACCATTGCATCTTAATTGTGAATGTCTATTTTTTATTTATCACCATTCAGCGATATAACATTTATGCAAATATTTTGAAAAGCAAACTCAATGAGCTTTACGACAATATTATCAGTGAAGAACAAAATGGTTTTCGTCGAGGAAGATCCTGTTGTGATGGATATTTTGCATTGAAATTACTGGTTGAGAAACATAGAGAATTTGATCTAGAAAAACATATGGCATTCATTGACTTTAAAAAGGCTTTTGATAAAGTTAATCGGAATAAATTACTTCAGCTTTTGACAGATGATCAAGTACTTCAACAGATTATACAAAATATTTACAACATATATAAAACAACCATCATAGCAATTCGAAGCAACAATAGACTTTCACAATGGCGACCCATATATAGTGGAGTACGACAAGGCTGTGGTCTTTCACCACTTCTGTTCATTATATATATATAAACAGAATCATTCAAGATTGGCGACAGATACGCCATGGATTTATTCAAATTAATCGAAATTTGCAGCTTGATGCTTTACTTTTCGCTGATGATCTGGTTCTCATAGCATCAACTAAAGATGATTTGCAATATTCAGTACACAGTTTAAATATGGTCAGTGAAAAATATAACATGGAAATTAATATTTAAAAAACAAAAATCATATCATTTTGTGGGAAATTCCCTGTACCAAGTAAAATCTGTTTGAATAATAAAATAATAGAAAGAGTAAATACTTTCACTTACCTTGGCTATACACTGTGATCTTATGATGAAGTAGATATTGCTGAAAAAATATGTAAATGTAATAAAACAATGGGAATCATTAATAAAATCATGAAACCTTCACTAGTACAAAGACACACAAGAATAGGCTTGTATAAAACCTTAGCACAGCCAGTATTAAGCTATGGTAGTGAAGCGTGGACTGTGAAGAATTAAGATGTCAGTAGAATAACAGCAAGGGAGATGAGGTTCATGAGAGCAACAGCTGGATATACTCGCTGGGATCATAAAAAATTGAGAACATAATGCAAGAACTTGAAGTAGAACCTATTATGCAGTTCATCAGCAAGTATCAACTTCAGTGGAAGGGTCATCTCGAACGAATGGATCGATGCAGAATTCCAAAAGCACTGTTTCATTACCATCCGTATGGCAAAAGATCTCTAGGTCGTCCGAAGAAGAGATGGATTGAAAATTCTAATTTGAGACCGTAACAGGGAACTTGGCCTAATACTGTTAGGAAGACGACGACGACCATTCAGCGATAGAATAGAGAGGACTACGGAGTCCAGTCTTTGGAGTAATGGATGTTGATGACCATGATGATGATGATGATGATGATGATGATAATTGAAAGTATTATTTAAAATCATTCAGGCCACACCTGTGGAGTGACGGTCAGCGCGTCTGGCCACGAAACCAGGTGGCCCGGGTTCGAATCCCGGTCGGGGCAAGTTATCTGGTTGAGGTTTTTTCCGGGGTTTTCCCTCAACCCAATACGAGCAAATGCTGGGTAACTTTCGGTGTTGGACCCTGGACTCATTTCACCGGCATTATCACCTTCATATCATTCAGACGCTAAATAACCTAGTTGTTGATACAGCGTCGTAAAATAACCCAATAAAATAAAAAATAAAAAAATCATTCATTTAATTATCGATCATAAATTTGAATTATATCAAATTTTAAAATACTTGTTACACATATTGTGGCTTATTGTGTGGCATTTCACCTACTTTCTTGAACAGGAAACTGTCATGAATGATGTTCTGGCTTCTGAAACGAATCGTGCTGTACACACCACATTTTTTTTAATTTTATTTCGAAAGCTTCTAAGCATTTCATTAGTAGTTACACTATTTCAAATGATACGTTCAAGAAAGATGACTTCAGCTAATAATAGTATTAGTAGTACGTGCAAATTACAGCCTGGAGGCGCACATGTTAAGTGAACAACTCTACTCTGAAGAACAGATTGGACCTTGATGTACCGTACTTCTTTCTATACGTAGGCCTGTTTTTTTTTTATTGATATACATGATTTCCGCTCCAGAACTTAATTCCAATTCGCTAACAGTCGAATCACATACACCTGAGACGTGTATGGCTTCTAGTTTTATGGGCCTTACGTGAAGGCGTGTATGATAAATGTGTACCTTTATATATCAGTGACTCATGTGTCCACACTTCACTGCAAACTGGTTTTATCTGTGTCAAATTGTAATGAGCTAATTTTCTTGACATCTCGTTTGTTTCTTTAGTGGTAATTATATTTTAATTTTATTATTAAATTATATGGTTTGCCTTGTACGGAATACATAATATATATTCAAAGAACTATAAAACTATGGCAAATAATTCAATTAACTACCTTTTTCATTGCTGTTGTCTTCCTTTGCTAAACATCTCAAGACGATAATTCAAACTCATGTGTTAACACAGTAATAGGAGATGCATTTCATTCTCCTGTATAATGCACACGTGGTAAGCCTTGATTTAGAAGCTTGTTTTCTTATGCGTGGGTCCGCAATGCGGTGGATCCAGTTCTCGGGGATTGTTGCCTACCCGTCCGCCATATGAGGTCACTGAAAGTTGGGCATAGAACTGGTGCATCATCCATGCTAGTTAATTATTTTGTAATAAATCTCCGCCCACATATATTAAGATAACTGAAAGTATTGGTCTTTGTTTTATACTTCTAGGGTCTTAAGAATATTTCAGTGATTATTTTAATTTTATTTTAATTATGGATATTTTAGGGGTTAGGTACAACTTACAGCATTAAAATTTTTGGAAATATTCAGCATTTTTTCCTCCATTACCGTATCTTGTACAATAATGAAACTTGGTATGTGTAAAACACTGTCCTTCTGATATATGAAAAAAAAAATATATTTTTACGATTTAAAAAAATAATTATATATTTTTTCGAAATTCACAATGGTGGCAGTTCACTGTGCAGTGATGAAGCTTTTCCCTCATAGTCATAACTCATAAACTTTTTTTCATGTAGCTCTCTTCTATTTTATTGCTGAAACTCATGTTTACAATATCGTGCTCTTTCAACTACATTCCTTAATAAATAATATTCTTATTTTATTTCGTGTTAGTATAAGAAAATAGTGATATTTGACCACTTTTAAAATGAATTTATTTTTATCAGACAATCAATCAAAGGTAGAGGAGTGATTTTGCGTCATATTTTAGATATGACATGCATATATACAAACAAAAATTTTCATCACAGAATGTTGGATAGTTTTTTAGTTATGAGGAAAACGTTTCATCACTGCACAGTGAACTGCCACCATATTTAATTTTGAAAAATGAAATATAATTATTTTTTTTAAATCGTAAAAATATTATATATATATATATATATATATATATATATATATATATATATATATATATATAGCAGAAGGACAGTGTTTTACACATACTAATTTTCATTATTGTAGAAGATAAAGTAGACTAATGGAGGAAAAAAAAAATGTTGAATATTTAAAAAATTTTACTGCTGTAAACTGTAACTCCTTAAGTGCCGTGAAATGATTTTCCTCCAAACTTCTTTTTGCAGGAAGTCTAATTTTACTAAGATACTTCTTTGCTTTCGTGTGTGGTATGTAATAAACTCTTACATCGCTCTCTTAGATAGGCTATAACATCGTATAATATCGCTATTCTTATTGCTTGACACTGCCATTAGAAATACTTCAAAAATGCTTCTAGTCTCTTCTCTTCACTTCGTCGTAATGTCCATGTTTCTGCACCATAAAATGTTACACTCCACACAAAGCACTTTACTGTTCTCTTTCTTAGTTCTTTCTCCAGAGGTCCGCAGAGGATGCTCCTTTTTCTATTAAAAGCTTCCTTTTCTATTGTTATTCTTCTTTTACCTTCCTGTTGCTGCTTATAGTACACCCCAAGTATATGAAACTTAATAAATTAAAAAATAATTGAGATATCAGAATTAATATTATTTTGTATGATGCATGCCAATATGGCCTATAATATGATGATTAGAGGGCGGATGTTGATGAAAAGTCATCTTCTTATTGTTCACATTAGGACGATGCCTATTAAATTAATATAGAAATCCTTTCTATGTTAATATCAACGTAAAAAGATAATTTATTATATTGCATTTTTTATACATCGTGATTACACAACTTTTAACACTGTATCACTTCGGAATATGTATGATAAGAACTTCCTTGTGTTAAATTTTTATTAACGTACCTTGTTAACATGTTTCGACCTATTTTCGATCATCTTCGGAACTGGTCGTTATTGGTTTTGGCGCCTCTTGTTTCCTGTGTGGGTGCGTTCGTAGTGTAGAGTCAAAGAGTGTATGTGTTTTGAAACAAGAGGCGCCAAAACCAACAACGACCAGTTCCGAAGATGACCGAAAATAAGTCGAAACATGTTAACAAGGTACGTTAATAATATTTAACACAAGGAAGTTCTTATCATGCATATTCCGTTGCATTTTTTGTATTTTTTTATGTTTTTGAACTAATATGTCATTTTTATATTTTTTTTCGGCATTTCTTGGTCATTTTAAATATATGGAAGAACTTTTAGATCATTTGGAATGCATCTTACTTTCTTCTTTACCAATAGGTCTGTTAAATCATTTTCTAACCAAATAGGTCAGTAGTAATTACCTACTGAATAACAGTGAAGTTTGAGTTTCGTATAGTTTGGAACAGACTCTAAAGTCCATCCCTCATTCCACTGAAGGCTTCACTTCACACAACGGAAGTAATATAAAATGTTTGACAACTGCTTAGTTTAAGTGAGGGCTTTGACCGACCACTCCTGATTGAAACACATTGTAAACCTTCATTAAAATCTATAGTTTTTTCCTTAAAACGTTCATTTTGTTGCATTTATTTTATCTTAGCTAAATTCCAGGAAGTTGCCTCCTCTCTCTGAGATTTGCAGGGCAGTCATTGAAACAAGGTGACTAATTTTTAAGAAGTTGTGGTGCGAGTACGGTGAATAATATTTAAATGTTATTTTCTTTTAATTTCATGTCATTTTTCTGTTAGTTTAAAGGCATTTTAATGATCATTTTTAGGTCATCAACTTCCGCCCCTTACTGATAAACATTCCAGTTTCATAGGATTAAAAATATAGAAGTTACAAATTTCATAGTTCAATCGCCTTAATATTGCAGAACTCGCGATTACAAATCAAAGGAGTGTGAGTACAGGTCTGTAGCTACTCTCGATGCCGAGATATTACTGAGAAAAGCCGCGAGCTACGACTAATTTTTATACGCAACTTCGGCGACTTTATGCATTTAGCGAGGGGAGATGGCGTTATTGGGAGGGATTAAAAAGTTACATTCGTTCATGGCCCAACTACTGATAACATTAGAATTCGGCCGGGGCTCTTAGTGATATTAGAGTGGACATTTTAAATTCTGGCAATTTTTGTTTCATCACGGATCCCGAAACGGATGCCCATATACTCGATGCGGGGAAGGACTTATTCTGCGTCAAAACTTCCTGATGTTTCGGTAGAGTAACACACTGCACAATAAATGTTATCACCTCCGAAGTAACGTGAGTAAACAAAAATATGAGGGATAACGTATTTAAAAGCGTCATTATCGGACTAGGGGCATACCAATATGTGTTAGTCGCAATCATTGGAGTTGTCGCACCTGTAGTAGATGGGTGAGTAATTTGGCTTTATCGCCGGGACCGTTGTCACCCTCATGTTGTATCAGGTAATTTCCTGCATCCTCCCGCGTTGTCCCCTTGGGTCAACAGTCCCTGATATACAGAAAGACCCGTGAGTCATCCTCTTTACAACTTTTGTACTCCTCGAATTGAAGCCACAAATCGTTCTGTAGTCGACACTTTTCTATAAGGGCAATGACCTCGACAAAAGCTGAAGAAGATAAAAAGTTCTGCCAGGTAACTGTGTACTTTGATACAGGTTTAAAGAAAGGGTATCTCCATGGTAACACATTTAGTTCCTGATAGATTTGCACACTAGAGGAAGAATTTTATTCGTGCTATTATAGATTTTTCTAACTGTTCAGTTGTTTGTACTATTCCTTCAGAATGCAATCTATTCTGGACTTCTGTATAATCAGAAAACTATGGTACTTCATTTGAATTTCGTATTATGGGGTTCCGGTGAAATAAAGAAGCGAGTTTACTTACAAAGTGCGGTATTATGCTAGAATTGCTTTATTTCAAAATTTTCTTCTCTAATACTAGTGCTGATAGTTTCTCCATAATTTAATTAAGCTTAACGAATGTGTTATGATATTTTTTTGGAGATCGAAGGTCGAAAAAAAATTATCTTATGACGAGATACATGAGTTTAGAAGCTCAATTAAATTATCACAGAGAAAATATCAAGCACGAATTGTATTCAGTGAGATAATTCCGATGCGAGAAAAATGCAATTTTGATTGGAATTTTTATAATATAATCATGATGTTCATGTTCATTGCAGTTACTTACTGCTTTCATCTTCGTAAAATACAAATTTTATCACCTTTATTGCAAGGAGAGCAACGCGGATATCTGAAATTTAATGTATTTAAAAACAACTGAACATTTCAGGCTATAGCAACATAATGAACCGCCATTAATCTATAGCAGAATGCATGTTTTCTCTACCGTAATTGAATGAACCAGAAATGGTAGGAATAAAACAAATGAAATTATAGAAGAAAACCAAACATTTGAGATGTATGTATGTATGTATGTATGTATGTATGTATGTATGTATGTATGAATTTATTAATACTACAATTGGGTATACACCCGGTGGCAGTGATATATAATATACAATAATTACAATAACAGAATAAAATAAAATAAACGTAAATGAAATAAAATAAAATAAACGTAGATCTATAAATAGTAGATGCAATAAACCTAGGACTATAAATAAAAACTATTCTATATAATAACGCCTACGATAAGCAGAAGTAAATCTAACTTATAAGTACTTCTATTTCATCCAACTGTTACCAATTTAATTAATTACATACCAACTTAATTACATATCAGCTTAATTAATTACATATCACCCTAATTTATTTACATATCAACTAAATTACATATCATCTTAATTAATTACATATCAACTTAATTAATTATATATCAACTCAATTAGTTACATGACACAACTTAATTACACTGCACCTCCAATTACATTTTCAGTCTAATCTTCTCAAACTTCCCTTAAATGTATTGATTTTAAGAGGACCACCCTGAAAGATTGCCGCAGGTAAACTGTTCCAGTCTACTATTGTGCGGATGATGATGATGATAATAATAATAATAATAATAATAATAATAATTCTTTCTTTATACTGGCACAGTTAAGGCCATAGGGCCTTCTCTTACACTCTACCAGGTCACAAAGTATACGATCAGTGAAAAATTTAACAAAAAGTTAAAGAACAGAATACTAACATATTACAAAAGAAATAAGGAAGAATATAACGAAATGAAATGTAATAAAATAATAAAAAAAGAAAAGAAATACGAAAATTAAATGAAATTCACAATAAAAAGGATATGATAATAAATTCATCTGGTGATCAAGAGAACAAAAAGGGGAAAGGAAGAAAAAATATATTTATATATTTTTACAAAAATATCACAGAGAAAAGGGCTTATAACCGAAAGGAATCAGAATTGAAAAAGTGCAATTTTAATTTATTTTTGAAGCTAGACAATGTCCGACAGTCTCTGACAACTAGAACTGAGCCAGACTTCACGAAGCAGCTTCAACCATCCCACTGACAATCTTAGGGTAACTCTAAAAGAGAACTTGTTTCATTTTTCACAGCAACGACATGATGTAACGTAAAATAACTTTGTGCGAGATCGTGCGTATTTGCTTGTTTTCCGCACAGAACCAATACGCGGTAAGTGTGAAATACCACATTCAGTATTCCCAACGTAACACACATAATTTCCCTCTTCTTACCGCTTAAGCGCCATATTCATTTTGCTGCTTTAGGCTTTTAACATATTATTTTTAGAGACGTTTAACATAGTAATAATTATAAATTGGAAACTTACCACTGCAATTTCACCTAAATTGCAATGTTAATTATTGTTTTTAAATATTTGCAAAAATTAAGTAAAGTCTACTACTCCACGAAACTTATTACATTCCTGATACAAGTAACATTAAGGAAGCCGTGAAAAAATCAACAAGATTCCAGATGCCGATGTTATTACTGCAATATGTTATATAAATAATATTGTTAAAATATTAAAATGAAAAATAAATCATTACATAACCTTACCGTTTGTTTTAAGTTCGCATTTATAGACTGGGGGGAAAAAAAGACAGACGTATATCACGGCCTGCTGAAGTATAGTAAAAACAGAAAACATTTTAAAGCAACAATGTTGAAGATAGATATTTTTGTTTTGCAAATTTGCCGTCATTGAACAGAAACCAAGATGGAGATTTCATTGCAACTAATTAGACATTCCTCTTTCAGGTATGTAATAAACGATCTCCGCACAAAATAATGTACGATACACGAGCGTTATGTTTTCTTTCAATTCTCGGAAATTAAAAAAGCTCAACTACGTTTCGCTTTTTCAAACTTTTCCTCGAACATGAAAACTTCAACATACCGCTCTTGTAACGCATATAGCTATTGGGGTCCGCCAAAATGAAATACAAGCTTCAAGGGGTCAGTGACACTCAAGAGGTTGGTAACCACTGTCTTATGCCATTGTGTTCCATACTTTTAACCGAAGGAAGCTAGAAGCATCACTCTGTTTTAGTAGGTCATTTTAGCAAACATCAGAAAGAATTGGGATGCAATTACAGCGCGAGAATACTAGGAGTTTGTAACGGAAGTTACGAAGTTGAACGTGTGATAAGTGGCATCGTGTCAATTACTGCCCCATTCTGGACAGACAGTCTGCGGTTGCTCGGAGGTAAGTGTCCGGAGGCACCAAATATCACGTCGCAGCCCGCGATATCGATGTTGCCACCAATCCTTTGACCCGTATCTGGAACGAATCCCTCCAATGTAGATTGCCTGAACGTGATAGACCGTCATTTTTTGGTGGTGTAGCTGTCAAGAGAAGAAACAGGTTCGCTCGAAGAAATTATCTCTCGTTTCAACACATCTTTTTCTCTCGTTTCGCATTATCTCTTTTAATACAGTTTTATGTAAATACATGACTCAAATTAGCTTCGATATTATTTATACCATATACTTATGTACTTGTATAAGCTCTTTTAAACTTAAGACTTGGCATTATGTACCAAGAATGTTTTATATTTGCTTACTCTGTAAATTCGATAAGCTAGAAGGCGACCTGAAATACAGGATGATTCACGAGAATTTACCGTCCGTTACGGAGCTTATTTCCGAAGATATTCTGAGCAAAAAATGTAATATAAACATAAACCTAGATAGAAAATCAGCACATTGGAGCTGAGCAACAAACATGGCTCTATTACTGCCTAGCTCGAGTTGAAAATATTTGAAAAAAAAAATTCTGTTCGAATACAATTAAAAGACAGACATACAGGGTGATTCATGAAGATTTACCGTCCCTTACGAAGCTTATTTCCGAAGACATTCTGAGCAATAAATGTCATATAAATATGTGTCCTAATCTCAATATTTTCAGAGTTACACTAATTTGAATTTGTTAGTAAAATACCTTTTTTGTTTAATTTTAAGGGTAAAAAGATATTACAAATAGAGACTGAACTATTAAGAAGTATCATTTATTTAATTAGCTAGTATTCTGAAGGTAAAAATGTGTTGTTAATTGCTTTGTACAGATTTTGTTTTTCAATTTTTAACTAAAAATTACACCATTCTTACGCACTTATCACAAAATTTTTTACAAATGATGCTACTTTAGAAACTTGATTTTTTTACAGTTTAATTATGCATCCTATGTACAGTCTTAAAGAATTTACAAGAATGGCGTGATTTGTAACAATTATTGTGATAAATGCGTAAGAAAATGTAATTTTGTAGTTAAAAATCGAAACAATATCTGTACGAAGCAACTATGGAATTCACAACACATTTCTAGCTTCAGAATATTAGCTAATTAAAGAAATGATACTCCTGAATAGTTAATTCTTTAGCTGTAATATTCTTTTACCCTTAAAACTCAAGAATAATGGTATTTTACAAACAGTTTCAAATTATTGAGATTAGGACAAATGTTTACATGACATTTTGTGGTCAGAATGTCTTCGGAAATAGCTCGTAAGGGACGGTAAATCCTCATGAATCACCCTCTATATCTGTCTTTTAATTGTATTCCAACAGATTTTTTTGCAAATATTTTCAACTCGAGCTAGGTAGTAATAGAGCCATGTTTGTTACTCAGCTCTATTGTGCTGATTTTCTATCCAGTTTCGGTCCTCAATTTCTGACTCATCATCTTCCCATTACTTCATCATCCGTAATAATACAAATAAACTGAATTGAAGTCTTGGAGATATTATATGTTTTCGATCCCGATACACGTTCTAATAGGGTTCCGGAACCTGGGGTTCATCAGGTACTTGTCTGGGTATTTTACAGTTCATAAAGAGTTACAGAGTCCGATAACAGAGTTCGAGTTGTGACAATTTATCAATTGGCGTAAACGTTCGTTTAATTTAAATAATTCATTTGATTCATTTAGTGTTCTGCCCAAGGGCAGGTCTTTCACTGCAAACCCAGCATTCTCCAGTCTTTCCTACGTTCCGCCTCCCTCTTTGTTTCCTCATATGATCCATATATCTTAATGTCGTTTATTATCTGATATCTTCTTTTACCCCGAATTCTTCTTCTTCTTCATGCATTAAGCCCTACAAAGGCTTGTTGCGCGCTCCAAATTATTAGTTCATTGGTCTTTCCATCGTTTTTTTGGTCTTCCTATGTTTCGTTTCCCTTCTGGTATATAATTTAATATTTTCCTTGGGTATCTTCTCTCATCCATTCTGTCTACGTGATCTAGCCATTTTTGTCTATGATGGTCTATTCCTTCATTTAGGCTAAAAATCTGTAATTGATTTCTTATGTCTTCATTCTTCAGTGCATCCGTCCGATTTACCTTAATTTGGAGCTGATCAGTAATTGAATAATCCCCTGGCCGCGGTACGAACGCTGCGCAGGTTAAGCTTAGTGATGGGGCTGCCATCTTACTGCCTCCAAGCCTGCAGGATACGTTCTTTGGAGTATCATCCTAGATGCGTTGCTTCCACTACAGCTTCCGAGTCGCATCCACCCGTTGTGAGTCTATCTTAGCTTCCCCTCTCCTCTTTCCACCCAGTAAGCTAGGGAACTAGACTTCACTGGCATGGCCGTCTGGTTCATTGGGTACTGAGCCCTTCTACCACGGCAAGGTGAGACTCCCAGAAGGGCCCGAATTCTTCTCCCATTTACCATTCCTTCCAGTGCATCCTTCAGTAGGCAGTTTCTTCTCAGCCAGTAACCCAACCAATTCCTTTTCCTCTTTCTGATCGGTTTCAGCATCATTCTTTCTTCAGCCACTTTTTCCAACACAGCTTCATTTCTTATTATGTCTGTCCATTTCACACGTTCCATTCTTCTGCATATCCACATTTCAAATGCTTCTGATCGCTTCTCTTCACTTCGTCGTAATGTCCAGACAGTGCCACACTCAATGCAAAGCACTTCACCAGTCTGTTCCTTAGTTCTTTTTGCAAATGTCCGCAGAAGATGTTCCTTTTTCTATTAAAATTTCCTTGGCCATTGCTATCCTCCTTTTGACTTCCTGGCAGCAGCTCATGTTACTGCTTATAGTACAGCCCAAGTATTTGAAGCTGTCCACTTGCTCTAATGCCTCATTTAGAATTCGCAAGTTTATCTTCTTTATTTTTCTTCCTATGACCATGCTCTTCGTCTTACTTGCAATTTATCTTCATCCCATACTGCTCACAGCTGTTACTTAGCTCCAGTAGCATATCCTTTAGTATCATTTCATTGTATATTAATAAAACAGTAAGTTTTACGTACTAGATTTAGATATATCATTAAGATTGGAAATCTCCCACAGAATCATCAATCATTTACTTGTGTGGGGTTGGAATAGTCACGTCTGAGGCAGGGTGGTCTGCGTGTCAGCATCAGATTCACGAGTGCTACAGATGTCATGTCTCGGACTGGATTGAAATATCTTCGTTTTTCTATATTGTATCATTTTCTCTGTCTTTATTTATTTATTTATTTATTTATTTATTTATAACGCTAGTTCTCTCTTTGTAAATGATGATTCATATGATGCTGATGAGTTGTAACTTTATTAGGAGCTGCTTTATGTTAATATAATACAATGCTAGCAAATCGTGAAGCTCTGTTTTTTTTCTCTCTTGTTTCGAATTTTAAGAACTGTACCGTAATTAAAGTAATGAGTATGAGGCATGTAAGCAAATAATATCAGAATATTAAGTGAGTATAAGTATTGAAATCGTATGCTAATTATGGCAGCCTAAGTAGGAGGCTCACAACCAACTCGGAAGTAGAGTTATATTTATTCATGATCATGCCATGGGATGCAGGTGACTGGATGACATCACGATATTCAGTCAGGCAAAGGGTGATTCAATGTTGTGTTTTAAAATATTGACTGTATGTTGTGGAACCGTGAATAAGTATAAAGGACCGTCTTTATCTTATCTTAACATATGACATGATGTTCCATTTTTGGCTTTCGTTTGAACTCATGTGGGGGTTTTTCCTAATTAAAGGGTGAAGATTACTAAATACGGCGTAAGATAAGTACACAAGGAAAAAGATCTTTTAAAATACTCAGCCACCGGTGTAGCTCAGTCGGCAAAGGAGTTTGTCTACTGATCTGGAGTTGCGCTCGGGCGTGGGTTCGATTCCCGTTTGGGCTGATTTCCTGGTTGGGTTTTTTTCCGAGGTTTTCACCAACTGTAAGGCGAATTCAGGTAATCTATGGCGAATACTCGGCCTCATTTCGTCAAATACCTTCTCTCTATCGCCAATTCAATTAACGCTAAATAAGTGAGTAGTTTGCTGCGTAGCCCTACTCATGTTTCAAGCAGGTAACCCTTGTCCCTAGACCAGCCCCCTCCGTGCATTGCCGGCCGGCGGTCGGGGATTGCTGTGGAATTATGACGAAATGGAGAAATTTTGACGGAATGATGTGGAGGCCTAGTATGGGGAAACGGGGGAACCCCGGAAAAAAAAAAACTCCGACTGCGACCTTATCCCCCACAAGTGTCTCTACGGATCAATGAAAAATCCCAGGCCTGACCAGGACTCGAACCCGGACCACTTGTATAACAGGCTGGAGATCTGATCACTCAGCTACATCATGAAATTTGGCGAAATATATCCCAGGAATCGCCATTGTATTAAGGAGACTGGATGTTTTGAGCATGTGGCTGTTGTGTATGAGTGAAGAAATTCTGCAATTACTCTTCAACTTTTGTAACAATTTACAATTTGTACAGCTTACACACAATATTTGCAGGTATGTTTTGGTTTTTAGTTTATCTTTCTACGTCATGTACTTGATTTTATAAAAAAAACTTTAAATCTGAAAAATTTTAATTAAACTTAAGTTAAAAACCCGCGTATTTTAGGAACATTTCTCTCAAACTGTTTGCACTACCGGTTTCTAAAAATTTAAGTATATTTCAAATGCAGTTGACTATATTTGTGGCCATTTTCACCACATTATGAATATTCGTTCAATAGAAAAAAAAATATTTTGTGCGAGATCGTGCGTATTTGCTTGGTTTCCGCACAAAACTAATCCTCGGAAAGTCTAAAATTCCACATTCAGTATTCCCAACCTAACACACATAACAATTTCCCTCTTCTTACCGCTTAAGTGACATTGATTTTACTGCTTTAGGCTTTTAACATATTATTTTTAGAGATGTTCAATATAGTAATAATTATAAATTGGAAACTTACCACTGCAATTTCACCTAAATTGCACTGTTAATTATTGTTTTTAAATATTTGCAAAAATTAAGTAAACTCTACAACTCCACTAAAGTTATTGCATTCGTGATGCAAGTAACATTAAGGAACCCGTGAAAAAATCACCAAGATTCCAGACTTGCCGATGTTATTACTGCAATATGTTATATAAATAATATTGTTAAAATATTAAAGTGAAAAATAAATCATTACATAACCTTACCCTTTGTTTTAAGTTCGCATTTATAGACTGGGGGAAAAAAAATACAGACGTATATCACGCCTGCTGGAGTATAGTAAACACAGAAAACATTTTAAAGCAACAATGTTGAAGATAGATATTTTTGTTTTGCAAATTTGCCGTCATTGAACAGAAACAAAGATGGAGATTTCATTGCAACTAATTAGAAATTCGTCTTTCAGGTATGTAATAAACGATCTTCGCACAAAATAATGTACGATACACGAGCGGTATGTTTTTCTTTCAATTCTCGGAAATTAAAAAAGCTCAACTACGTTTCGCTTTTTAAAACTTTTCCTCGAACATGAAAACTTCAACATACCGCTCTTGTAACGCATATTACTATTCCATCCTGAAAAATATTATTTAAAAATTTTGATTATTTTCTTATATTTTTCTGGTTGTAAAACGCATAATAATTTTGATAACTATGTGAAAATCGCCATGTTTCTTCACAACCATATTAAAGAGGAGTATGCAAAATTTTAACCTCCTACCCCCAGTAGTTTCTGAGAATAATGTTTCTAAAGTACCCATGTGTTTAAGTTATATTAAATTAATATTTTTCAGGTTTAAAATGTTTTATAAAATCAAGTCTATGAAGTAGAAAGATAAACTAAAAACAAAAATATACCTGCAAATATTGTGTATGCTGTAAAAATTGTAAATTGATATATTCAAAAGTTTGAAGAGTAATATCAAAATCCTGTCACTTACGTCACTTATACACAACAGCTATACGCTCAGACTACCCAGTCGCCTTAAATGACATTCGCTTCAAGAGTTTGGTAAAACTTCGGATGAAACCACTGCCTGGGATCAATAGAAACACTGCTGGCTGAATTACACCGGTGTGCGTTAGTCAAGCTTTTTCTGTTCTCTCCAGATCATGATTCATAACGAAAATCATGTCAAATGCAGACATATACACTAATTAACACTTGTCCTTAATTTGTATGCTAATTTTTGACAAGTTTATATTATCTCAACGACTATAAAGACATTAACGGACGGTTAACCACCTGTTGCGAAATAACCATTTAAATTTTTAGCCGGATACTTTCATTGACTTCCAGCAGAGCTCACTGAATTGTAACGGAAGGTTAGGTCATTTGCATCACTGGCTATAGATAGGACTACAGATCATGTCCAGAGCCCCTTGACACAAGCAGATTCTATCACAGGAAGGGGTATCCGCTCTAGATATGTTACTCTCAAATGTGTTGTATTGCACTTAACCAGGCTCTTACATTGCGTCATCGTCACACCTGAAGTCAGGTGATTTATCTGTTTCCTTTCTCCCTTTTGTAATTGGGGAGCCGAAGCGATAATGAGATGCTGCCCCGAAGCATGAGGTTCTTCCCAGCTTCTCACGTATAAATTAGGAAGTCTGAGTGATTTATTGTATCCTACCGTTAAAGTATAAGTTATCATCTGAACGTGGCATATGTCTTGCGTGTCTTCCGAAATATCTGTGGTCAAATCTCCAACAACCGGTACTTTAATGACTCTCATGAGGTGAGAAATACGCATTCTTAATATTGTAAATCTCGAATGGATGCACTTAATGTAATGCACTGTAATGCATTGACTTAAGCTATGATCTGAAAGGACATTAGAGAATTTCCTCACTCCACCCGTCTGTAATTCATCAATTGTATTCATGTCAATAGTGACGTATTGATGACGTAATTGTGTATAAAATAAAATAATAGCTTCCGCAATAACGTTTGGATTGTCGGTAAATTTGTTTGTTGCGCTCATGTATTTCTCCGATCATTGTTTTTTTTACACTTATTTAATGACGTTGTGTCAACTACGAGGTTAGTTCATGTCGATGGATTTCATGATAGAGAGATGCAATTTTGCGAAATGAGGCCGAGGATTCGCCATAGATTACCTGACATTTGTCTCACGGTTGGGGAGAACCTCGGAAAAGCCCAACTAGGTAATCAGCCCAAGCGAGAATCGAAACAGCGCCCGAGCGCAACTCCGGATCGGCAGGCAAGTACCTTAGCTGGCTGAGCTACGCCGGTGGCTGTCATCTGTTTACTGTTATTGTTAAGTCATCGCCATTGTTTTGTGCTGGTGCAAACGTTCGTAGCGTTTTTTCGCTGTAACGAAAGTTTTTGAGATGAACAGATGACAGAAATTAATCAGTAATTATATTCTCCTACAATATCTATGACTTTCTGCTAACTCTCGAGGTAGTGTTTCGATTCCGCGCCTGAAGAAATCTGCTGGTTTGGAGTTAAAGAAGTCGTCAAGTCAAGTTTGTAAAGCATCTTCGTTATTAAAATATTTCCCTTGAAGACTGTTGGATAGAGAACGGAAAAGATGGAAATCTGAGGGTGCAAGATCGGGAGAATATGGGGGATGTGGAATCACCTCCCAACCAAGCTCCTGGATAGCTGTTTTCGTCATGTTAGCGGAGTGCGGGCGTGCACTTTCGTGTTGCAGCAGCACTTGATGCGGTCTTCATGGTCGTTTTTCTTCAATTGCGGCCGCAAGGCGTCTGAGTTGTTGGCAATAAATATCAGCAGTTATGGTTACATTTCTGGGAAGCAATTCGTAGTACACGACGCCTTGTTTATCCCACCAGACGCATATCATCATCTTCTGTGGATGGACACTAGCTTTTGTACGGGGTGTTGTGTGTTGAATCAACAGAACCATTTTCTTGTAGTCCTTACTCCGATAGCATTCTCTCCGTTTCGAGTCGCCTCCGCTGCCTTTTCTCCTCTATTAAACTCAAACAGAGGATTATGTCGGAAGTGTTTTTTTTTTCTACTTAACACTACATCTTCTTTAGTTTGCAAATAACACAAACTTTCTTCAAATCCACAAAATTCATGGCGTATTTACAAACACAAATAGCTTAACAAATGAAAAATGATACAAACTGATGAAGGTATTGCACGGATAATGCTAACTATTGAATTATACACTTTTATGACTGTTAGGCTAAAATATATGATACTGTATGTGTTTTGTATGTACCACCTGCATATTAAACTGTGTGTTTTATGGAGAATGATTGGATCTTAATAATTGTAATGTATGGTCTGTTTTGCAAAGCACGTAGGTCAAAAGACCCGTGTACTGGATCGAAAGGCAAATTCTGTCATTGTGATACATTTGTATGGATAACCATTCAATAAGCACACATCCACATCTATAGGTTTATTTCTGCAGCAGTTTCTAACGATTTGAAACCGTCATGATCATGCGCACTTCAATTTTACACAGTAAATTCGATGTGCGCATGCTCATAACAGTTGAAAACTTTCGGGAACTGTTGCAGAAACAAACTTTATATACAAGAGAATGGTTTTATAGTTACATGCAATTGTTTCATCCCAGAAGGTCGTCTTTATTTATATTTTATATTCTCTGCTTTTCGAATAAAACAATATAATTAAACAGGAAAATAGATGTTATGTAATGGATCATGTTATTAGTGACAGAATCATTCAGCCGGATTTCACTCGTGATGAAAATTTTTTACGATCTCTAACTAATTATAGGGTAAAGGTTGGTAATAGTGTGATACTAATAATATTATGATAGTTCTTTTTGAGAATTTTTTACAATCTTACTGAGCGAGAGGAAGGTTTTTGCTTCAACGTATTAAGGGAATGTTCGTGGACAAGTTTCTGCACAAAACCGGTTCTTATCTCGTTCAGTAAAATTGTAAAAAATTCTCAGAAAGAACTATCATAATGTTATTAGTATCACAATATTACTAACCTTTACCCTAAAACATTCGTTAAGCTCAAATCCAGAAAACTTTCTGCACTTATGATATTACTGTTCATTATTTATTACTTTATTGATACAGTATCATGTTTATTGCATCATATGTACAGGACTTTAGAATGCGTTGATATTTCACAGTCTTTCGAGGCTGATAATAATTTGATGAATTTCGGTTTCAGTCTCAAAAAGTAGAACTAAACTAGTTCTACAATCTAAGTATCACGAATCTTACTTGTTCTGCTGATGGCAAAGCAAGAAATCTAAATTTCTCTACGGAAGTCGAATTTCAGGTATCCAGTTCATACTCCGGGGCTTGAAGCTAATATGAGTAAGTTGCTGTCTGCCACAGCTTGTCGGATCCGTTATCTTTGTGCTTCTGGGTGGTTATCGAGTTCTGTATCAAAATCTATCATATTTTATAACTGGATCGGTATCTGCAGCTACTGTTACCGATACTGCTGCCACTGATACACTGATGGAAAGTGCTTTTGGATACATTTCCCATTTCTTTCACCAGAATTTCACTATGCTTGAATTTTCACTGTTTAGGCGTAATATTAGTCCTGGACTGGTGGAATACCTTACGGTACAATAGGAGCAAATAATAGTACATTATGCAACGAGTCTATAATGGTAGTAACTGAGATGCGAGTATGTTTATGAAACGAGCGCAAGCGAGTTTCATAATTTTCATACGAGCGTCTTAATTACCATTATAGTCAAGTTTCATACGACTTTTTATGCTCGACTATATTTCTAACTTGAAATTATTCGTAAGTATTCATGTTATTCTTATCTGACTGAGGAGCGGAGCTGACCTTGTGCAATACCTCGTAAATTGAGAGATGTGCGCAGACGCGAAAGTATTGATTTTTTCCGAGAAACAGATGTCGACATTGAGCTTGACATTGAAAAACGAGATGACAAATTTAATTTATTTGAATATTATTTGCAATTAACGCTAATTATTATAGTAACAGAACTGACTTTATTTCAAATATAGGTGATTTATTGATTTATTGTTGTATTTCGATTGCATATCCTAGAATAATCGATACTTGCGCTTTCATATTGCTACAATGGTATTTTCTGATTGGTGGAACACCTGAACTTTAATCAATAGGTGTACTTTAATGAGGTCCATCAAAGGGCTGCTACCAGGTGTATAATTACTACATTTTGGCATGGTTGAGCATAAAGAATTTAATAAAATTGACTACGGTATCTTTACATTAAAGAGGTGAGTAAGCTCGGTATTTGGAACAAAAATGCTATAATTTGCTTCTAAATTCATACTTAATTCCAGGGTCCAAAAGATCAGTGTTTCCATATTTTTGTCACCTGATACAAAACATCAGAATAACTGTTAATCCCTTCAGGCATGATGTACATTATAGTGTACATTGTTTCTTTTTTTATTTTTTGGAATGTCTTCGATATTTTTAAATATTTTGAAAAATTCAGTGTGGTAGGAATAGAGAATATTATTTTTGAACCACTTCTATACCTGAATTGAAAATAAAATTTAAAATTTTGGGGCTCCAGGGATCAAAATTGTCCCCAAATTTTGATTTTCTCTGATGACTTGATTTGGGAATTTTGGATCCCCAGAATGATTATGTGACCAGTTTTTTTTTTAATTTTTAAAAATATAAATTCAGGTCTGAAGGGGTTAAGGTAGAAGCGAGCAGTGTTCAATCAGTAGCACTGACGTCACATGAACATGGCGGGTAGCGGAGAATCTAGAGGCGTGACTGAAGAAATTCGACCAAAAATGAACATTATGTTATCCATTTCGTTTAGGAAAATCTCTGTTACAGAAATCCTTTACTTACTGGTTACTTTTAGATTGGTGTGATCTCATCAAGTAGGGAGAATAACTGATTGAAATCAGCTCTTCTTTAAGCTATTTGTCACTATGACGTACTTTTGCAAGTGGGTGAGGTTGAATCTGGCTTATGTATGACAAAGGCTAGAAGTACGACACAGAGATGGTGCGATTGCTGTTATCAAAATATAGGGCTTTCATTTCAAAACTTCCCACTGTAAATAAGTATTTATTGCAATTAAATTTCATTTAAATAAATAAATAAATATGAATAAATAAATGAATAAATGAATGAATAAATAAATAAGTAAATAAATAAGTAAATAAATAAGTAAATAAGTGAATGAGTGAGTAAATGAGTAAATAAATAAGTAAAAGTAAATAAATAAATAAATAAAACAAGCCAATTTAGATGTTGAGGGAGAAGTTTAAAACCAGTGTTAATTAAATTTTAAGTTTCACCTGCTCACTCTCCCGCCACTCCATCTTTGAAATTTAAAATACACTTTTATATGAGCAGTTCAGAGCAGAAGTGGTGTAAGTCAAAATTGGGTAATGAGGTTTAAAGTAAAAATTCTGTAAAATACAGCGCAAAGTAGAAATTAATATTCAATTTATTTAAACTATTAGTAGCCAGTGGATAGCAAGAAGGACATATTAATTGCTACTTTGCGCTGTATTTTACAGAATTTTTACTTTAAACCTCATTACCCAATTTTGACTTACGCCACTTTTGCTCTGAACGGCTCATATTATAATACTTAAATTTGAAAGAGTTTTCAGTTGTTTATACATATCATTTATTTTCACAACTTTTCTTTTCTGTCATCGCGTCGCCTGGCAATGTGGATTGTATTCAAATCAAAACCCCACAACTGTCGGACATGGCTGAGGCAGGATGGTTCACCTGCCAGTATCGGATTCACGAGTGTCCCCAGGCCATCTGTCGGTTTTCGGTAGTCGCCTCATATAGTCTACAGCAGCGGTGAACAACCCGCGACCCGCGGGCCTCATGCGGCCCGCCACTATGTTTGCTGCGGCCCAATAGTAAAGTTTCAAACTTAAAATTTAAAAAAATATACATTTGAACAGACTTGTATTATTAATTACTATAAATTACAGCAATCACTAATTAGTAAGACATTTATGTAAATTCTGTTTATTATTGGAGGATGTCTGCAGACCTCCAAAAAACATTTTTTTTAAATATTGGCCCGCAGTATTCATAAGATTGAGCACCCCTGGTCTATAGGGTACACAATGCGATAAAGGAAGCCTAAGTGTAAAAATTACCCGTCCAGTAGTTCTGGATCGTTGGATATATTAATACTGTACCATGTGCAAACATAAACTTTCTTTCTAGTGCAATCTGCGTGAAATTTAAAAATTTGATATCATTAGCCTCTGTGAGAGGAAAGATCACAATAATATTCAAGACATAATGGACCTAACAGACAATGCGACTTTTTAAGTCTGGTACTAGCTATATTATCGTGATATTTGATCCTGTAAATAGTTTCAAAATGTTACAGAGTGTAAAACCCAAAACTTTTCTTACCAAATTTGACCAATTAATTGTTGTAAGAAATATGAAATATGGAGAAATGATAGGATGATGAAATTATACTATGATGATGAAATTATTTTCATAAATTATAACTCAATGTCATCCTTACAAATTTCACTGCAACTCGTCGGCTAACATGAGTGAAGAGTGCCATCACACATGAAAGCATCATGCAGATATTGAATAGAAGTTGTGCTGCATCTCCCCTATGCAAATGAGGGTGTGAATTAGCGTATAACTTTCAGAACCGAGAGAAAGTAAAGCTTGTGTATCCGTCATTCCGTATGGTTGTTCGAAACCGTGGGATATAACTCAGAATATTCCCAGCAACTGTCGGTACTGTTTATCCCGAGGGAAAACAAGTCTTTTATCCGACAGATTTGAGAAGGATAAGACAACATCAGACGCGGTTTAGTCGGGGGGGAGGGAGGACAACACTTGCTACGCCGCCGGTGTGAAAAGAGGCTGTGTAGCTTTTACTTTCATGTATTCACGATATTAAGAAACCATTATGTTACCGACACTCTTGATATGGAGATATCTTTTCATAAATATTTTATGCACTCTCGACATACGTGCAAAACTTTCGAATTCCGTCTGAATTTATTGATTATAGACCGCTCTGGTTTTCTGTTACTGGATTAATGATAGAATACTCTCACCTAGCGAAGTGGCGTAGTAGTAAAACACTGGATTTGTTTTCAGGAGGTACTAGGTTGAAAACCTTGGGTCGGCCAAACTGATTTGGATATTTAGTTGTTTTTTTAATCATCGAACTCTAGTTATTTAAAGAGAAAACACCGGTTTTGCCCCCACTTCCACTGAATTCCTACTGATAATATTTCTAATCCCTACCGATTGTCGCCTACACGATTCGCAGACGTGTCGATATGGCAACAATGCAAAATAACAAAACATTATTTCTACAATCTCGCTGAAAGCGAATATAAATAAGCAAATCAATTACAAAATAGGTACCCTGCAATTGAGGTCTTCCCTGGAGTAACTTAACGTTTCCAGCATATATTGAATCGTTAATGATACATTTCCCTCCTGATAAAATATTATTTCCCTCCAACAAACATAGCGCCCTCTAGAAACATTTGAATGTCATTCTGCGCAATATCGCAGTTTTTTGCACAGAACGCCTCAATTAAACTGTTACAATGAACTATTATTATTATTATTAATATTATTATTATTATTATTATTATTATTAGTATTGCTACTACTATCATAATCCATGTTCATCATCATTTTTATATAGAGTGAACCGTGAGTAATGCCATTAATTCCAGTGGTTTATTCTTTGAGATATTTCAAACAGAAATGTTTAATGCAATTTTGTTCGTTTTTGTTTCCTTTTCCGAGATAAGACCTGTTTCTATGAAACATTTCATAGCTTGTTTCGGGAAAGCTATTGATTGCATTTCCAATATGCTCAGTCAATTTAAGAGATCAATGTGTTATAATAAATTATTGAAATAATTTTAGTTTTGTCCTTAAAATGTGCAAAAATTTGATCGGAACAAATGTAACTTTTCGTTCTGTAAAGGAATTTTACAATGTGCTTTTCGTATTTATTATAAATTAAATTATATTTTAATATTGCTAGCATGTGTTTGTCATTAATTCATAAAAAATCCGTGTTAAGGTAATAATCATGTTTTTCTAAAAAAAAAAAAAGATAAAGTAAAAGTTAAAATTATTTAAATATCTATGTAAAAATGTTGCTAATTGCTGAATTAAATATTTTGTAACAAATGACTTTTCAAAATAGCTAGATTTAGCTATAAAATAGTTAAATTGGCAACACTGCTCCAGTCCCTTCATGCCGAATGATGCCTGACTGCCATCAAACCCCCTACTCTGTAATGTTGTCCACAGAGTGTCAATAAATTGTTAATTTTCATGTTATTTAAAATCTCCTCACAACATGCCCTTCAGTTGAGAATATCGCAATGTTTTAAACCTGAATTGTGTATGGATGAAAATTTAAGTCGCTTGAACAGATGGGACGAGATCATGGCACATAAATTAAAATGACTGAAATCACGACTAGTAGCCTCAAAATTGTTATTCGTGTAAAAGATTTTAATTACGAAAGCACGTTGTGCACCGCTCCACCTTTCCGTGATGACTAAATGGCACTGTATTGGCAACTTAATGTGGCCGCAATTTGTCGCCCTTCAACTGCGTTGTGAGATATACACTTGCCCGTTCCTCTGCCGGATCCTCTGCGATCGTGACGATTTTCTCTGTAGTTAAACAAATAATTATTTCGGAATATGTATGGTAAGACTTTCCTGTGTTAAATTTCAACGTACCTCGTTTACATGTTTCGACCTATTTATGGGCCATCTTCAGAACTGGTCGTTGTTGGTCTTGGCGCCAACAAGATTACAACGAAGAGCTAAACACAATCAAATACATAGCACAAGAAAACGGATGCAACCCTAACATAATAGACAACATAATACGTAAGACAAAACATAATCACAAAAAACATAAGAATACAACACAAACACAAGAACACAAAAAATACATCACACTAACATACGAAAACAAAAACACACACAAAATTGCAGCCTCATTCAAGAAATTAAATTACAACATCGCATACAGAACAAATAACACTCTACAAAAACATCTCAACACACAAACAACACAAACAAACAAATACAACCACACAGGCGTATACAAACTCAAATGTAACACCTGCAACAACTTCTACATAGGACAGACAGGCAGATCGTTTCAAACACGTTACAAAGAACACATCACAGCCATAACAAAATTACAAAACACATCTACACATGCAGAACACATCATAAATGCTAACCACACCCACAGAGACATCAACACAGACATGGAAATACTGCACATCCAACCAAGAAGCCAGAAACTCAACACACTAGAACAATATGAAATATACAGACACACCAAAACACACCCCAACGAAATTCTCAACACACAACTCAACTTCAAAACACACACACTCTTTGACTCTACACTATACCACAGGAATACACCCTCACAGGAAACAGAACAAGTGGCGACAAGACCATCTGAAGATGGCCCATAAATAGGTCGAAACATGTAAACTAGGTGCGTTGAAATTTAACACAGGAAAGTCTTACCATACATATTCCGAAGTGATACAGTGTTAAAAGTTCTATAATCAAGATGTATAAATAATTATTATAATTATTAAATACAAGATGTTAATCATTTCTGTTGATAATGATATGTGATAATAATTCACAACACATTTTCGCAATTTATGTGCTATTAAGCGTCCATAAAACTCAATATCTCGCTTCCGGAAGCAATTCTGCACCAGTAATAATCTACTAGTCCATTAATTGCAACTGGATACGCTTGTACTCGCTAACAATGTATCTGAGAAAGGGAGGTATGAAATATACAGACACACAAAAACACACCCCAACGAAATTCTCAACACACAACTCAACTTCAAAACACACACACTCTTTGACTCTACACTATACCACAGGAATACACCCTCACAGGAAACAGAACAAGTGGCGCCAAGACCAACAACGACCAGTTCTGAAGATGGCCCATAAATAGGTCGAAACATGTAAACGAGGTACGTTGAAATTTAACACAGGAAAGTCTTACCATACATATTCCGAAGTGATACAGTGTTAAAAGTTCTATAATCAAGATGTATAAATAATAATTATAACTATTAAATACAAGATGTTAATCATTTCTGTTGATAATGTTGTGTGTTAATAATTGACAACGCATTTTCGCAATTTATGTGCTATTAAGCGTCCATAAAACTCAATATCTCGCTTCCGGAAGCAATTCTGCACCAGTAATAATCTACTAGTCCATTAATTGCAACTGGATACGCTTGTACTCGCTAACAATGTATCTGAGAAAGGGAGGTGTGTCCCAGGTACATGTCGGTGGAGACGTAATTGCTTTCCGAAGTACCAAGTCCGGTAGACAAGAGTTGTAAGTGCGGGCAATACCGTCTGTTCTGAAGTTCAATAACAAGCGATAGCCTTGAACGCTGGTGTGCACGTGACCGTCCTATAATAGCTGCGGTATGCATACATTCCCGTATCGGTGTGAAAGGGAATTTGCTGGACAATTACAGCGCTATAAACGACTCGGGATTTATTGACTGCGCGGACATGCGTTACGAACCGTGGAGGTGTAAAAGTTCACCGATCGCTGAACATTACACGTCTGCAGGTCCCGCGGTCGTCTTCCCTGACAGGATCCAAGCGCAGCTGTGAACTTTACTGGGAGTCAGTTGCCAGGATTTTCTAACGAGAAGAGTACAGTGATCTGAAGTTATTTATCCGTATTTCGGGGCGTGGAATTTCATAGAGTAGCTGGAAGTTACGGCTTCCACATTTGCAGAAAATTGGCATTAGCAGCAGTAAGGACGGCAATATACTACTTGCTTGTCGCTTTTACGCCCAAGGAAAACACTCTGCTTCCCATTTATTTGTGAGACTAAATCGATCCCAGGGCCATAGTGCAGGAGGAAATATTCGATCAATTAGACAAATCTGAGTTCCTATCGGAAATCGAACCCGCGACCCTCGGTTTTGTAGCGTAACATGTTAAGTACTACCCTGCCACGGGCGCTTACCTACCGATTCGGAGTTTTCTTGCTTAGACTGATTACCTGGTTGGGTTTTTCCCGAGATTTTCCCCAATCGTAAGGCAAATATCAGGTAATCTATGGCGAATCATCTTCCTCATCTCGCCAAATATTATTTTGCTATCACTAATCCCTCCGACGCTAAAAATAACCTCTTAGTTGATACAGCGTCGTTAAATAACCAATTCAAAACTACTACGCTATCACCTATTTAAAAAAAGTTTCATATACAGTCCACAAAGTTAATTGGAAGTTGAAGGTACCATTAAAAAAATCGAATTATCAAAGATTTCGAATCAGATAAGTTTCAATTATCGTTTCCTTACTTTCTGTGTGAGAGACGTTTTGATTGAAATATAGGACTTATCAACGTTTTTCGAGAGAAATGGTCCAAAGCGAGTGAATAAATTTATGGAGCCCCCATGGGAGTCGTATCTGGAACACCTTGTATACAAAATCAACGCAGTACAACAAGAAGAAAAGTATTTTTTTTATAGATATTATGTAACAAAAGACAGGACATTCACAGTTTAAAAAAGTTTGTATCTTTGTTTGTTTGTGTGTTTTTTTAAATATTTAATTCGCGCAAAATTCCTGAAGCGATCATTTAAATTTATGGAGCCCTCAAAGCGACCAACTAAATTTATGGAGCTCTCATGGGGGTCGTACCTGGAACATCTTGTACTTATAAAAATCAATGAAATACAGCAAGAAGAAAAGTATTTATTGTAGATGATAGACAACAAAATTCAGGACATTAAAAGTTAAAAAAAAATAAATAAATAACAAGACTTTGGTACATTTTTTTAAATCTTACACTGGCATTTTGTTGTCCTTCAGTATAGCACCTTAATTCATCGATGTGGTTCATGGATCGATTGTAGGCAATTGTTTCTCGGGATGTTCTGAACCTTCTTCATCTCAAGGCAGGACTATAGTCTGCTCGCGCTACATTGCGAACTGATTTTCGTAATTTCGAGACTGAAATACGGCCTAATTCAATGATCGTTTGATGAAGAAGAAGGACCAAATAGCAATTTTGCAATTTGTCTTTTTTTACCTGTAGGCCTATTCTTTGTTAATAAGTGACAGCATGAAAATGGTAAATGTGAAATTGGCCTGTGGAAAGAACATGCTGTGGGCCTAATTATTTTTGTTAGTGCCAACTAAAGTGTCCCAATAAGGACGCCGGTTTTCATAATGTGAATAAATGCAAGGAAAACAGGTAACAGAATAGATAACAGCGCCGCTAAACCAACAACAAAACAATGAAGCTATGTCCCAGCAATGTCTTGTTATTGTTGGGTTGGCGGCACTGCTATCTGCTACTTATGTTTTTTTTTCTTTTTTGCACTTATTGTCATTATTAAATCGACGTTCTTATTCAGACATCCTTTATTAACTCATAAGGTACGTAATCTCTCTTTTATTAACTCATAAGGTACGGGTGAAGGTTACTTATGTCCCAGGCACTATAGGAACTTGCTAAAATACATTGAAAATGTCTTGGATTTGTAGTATTGATTAGTAGTAATTGATGTGATCACTGGAAGAGCTATAAGCTCACCCAACCCGCTCTAAATATGTACTTTACTTATATACGAAAATCGTCTTGCGTGAACGAAGAATACGGTCATATTTCGTCAATGTGACAGTGGGTTTCAGTGTCGCCAACATAGTAATAATACTACACATCTAATCAAACCTAACCCAACCTCTCTCATAATACTACACACCTAGGCTAATCAAACCTAAACTAACCTCTCACATAATACTACACACCTGTAGTAACATTCCTCACGTTTAGTATCATGCATATTTTGCCAACCCTGCTACTCGTGTCGGGAGCCATCTAGTGGAAGTGGATCGTAATTCCAGGAAGAAAATATGGCGACTTTCATAATAATTACATTTAGTTCGTTCGGTAGATGTTTTGCGAAATATTGAATGTGTTAATGTAGTGATAATTCCATATATAGTGCAATAAGAATTTAAATGTGTTGTGGCTGTGATAAAAGTGTTGAAAATTTGTTTATAGCGCCACATTGGCAGTGATGAAAGTGTGCAGTATTCGTTGAGTAGCTGGTGGATACTCTACCTTGTCCTTGTCCAAGGTAGTCCTACTTTGCAATTCATTATTCTTAATATATGTAATTTAATAATATCTTGACAGTGTTTTGTAGTTAAAAATACTCCGCTGAAAAAAAAATAGTAATAAAACGTGACCTAGCATGTTCTTTCCGTGGACCCTGCTGATGAAATCTGACTATAATAGTTTCGTCCTCTTCCTATTAATTCTATAGGACTAGAATTTATGTGCCAATAAAATTCAACCACTGTGTCACTTACGGCATGTATATCATAATATTCAGACCCCCGGTCTGTCCACTAGATTGAAGCCATTTTTACTGGAATAATAGCAGTAGTAGACAATATAGACTGAAGCGTAGTAGTCTGAAACTTTCTAGGCGTATTTTATGGAAGGGCTTCTTGATACATTCGTGTGGGCGCCGGTATTCTTTATACAATGCCGCAAATTACGACGCAAGGTTTATCCACGTATGGCTGCTGTAACCTTCAAAACACTTTTCCACACTGATTATAAATAGACGAAAAGTAATATTTAATTTAAGTGATGACTTAAAGAATCGACTGTCTGAAACGTCCTGCTCAAACATTTGTTCTAATGACGTCGCAGTGAACCTTGCACAATACAAGGCAGATGCGTGACCAGCCTCATGTATTGCTTCTCCAGGTATCGCTGAAGACACCCAAACGAGGGAATAAGAAAACTAGTAAAGCCAAAAACTTTTTCCAAAGAGAATGTAGCTATTTCCTCTTGAAAATTGAAAATTACCATTTATTTTTCTGGTTTTAAAATGAACAAGATTACATTGCTGCTTATAGCTGCGATAAGAGAAAAATGTTCCTGATTCTTTAAAACTTCTATGTAATTTGACACAGTATAGATAGATAGATAGATAGATAGATAGATAGATAGATAGATAGATAGGTAGGTAGGTAGGTAGGTAGGTAGGTAGGTAGGTAGGTAGGTAGGTAGGTAGGTAGGTAGGTAGGTAGATAGGTAGGTAGGTAGATAGAAAGGTAGATAGGTAGATAGGTAGGTAGATAGATAGATAGATAGATAGATAGATAGATAGATAGATAGATAGATAGATAGATAGATAGATAGATAGATAGATAGATAGATATAGATAGATAGATAGATAGATATAGATAGATAGATAGATAGATAGATAGATAGATAGATATAGATAGAGATAGATAGATAGATATAGATATATAGATAGAGATAGATAGATAGATATAGATATATAGATAGAGATAGATAGATAGATAGATAGATAGATAGATAGATAGATAGATAGATAGATAGATAGATAGATAGATAGATAGATAGATAGATATAGATATATAGATATAGATATAGATATAGATATAGATATAGATATAGATATAGATATAGATATAGATATAGATATAGATAGATAGATAGAGGGATAGATAGAGGGATAGATAGAGGGATAGATAGAGGGATAGATAGAGGGATAGATAGATAGATAGACAGACAGACAGACAGATAGATCGCAAGTAGTAGTCTACTGGTGATAGCGAGATGAGGCCGAAAATTCGTCATGGGACTACCTGGCATTCACCTTTCAATTGGGAAAAACTTCGAAAAGAATTCATCCAGGTAATAAGCGCAAGAAGAAATCGAACCCATCCCATAGATCAGCAGAGAACCGCATTTACGGCCTGAGCTACGCCGTTGGCTACTCAAATAATTACTATAGAACTATTATTATGAATATCCACCTTAAACGGAGTGTCTCAGTTATGTGATCAGCATAAAGAAAGATCAATATTTGGGACGTCTGCACAAACATTTGCTTTAATGACATCACACTGTAGCTTGTAGAATAGCCTACACATGCCATCCTGCGTGACCATGCTCATGTTTTCTTTCTCTGTATCGCCAAAGGCATCTTAATGAGAAAATAAAGAAATGACTCATGACAACCTTTTTCCAAGGAACTGTAATTTTCCTCTAAAATTCAAAATAACCTTTTTCTTTTCCAAGTCCATACCTGACCACAATAATGAATATCTTACAAATGTTATATACAATGTGTTTCCGAAGTGGTGTTACAAACTTTGAGGGATGATGGCGAAGGGCACATGTATCAATTTGAGATGGAACCCTGGCCCGGAAATGACCGAGTCGGAAGTTGCAAGCAAAAATAGTTCTGTGGAAATGAAATAATTTTATTCCTCTATACGCCTTATTTATGTGTATTTATCTGTACATCTTACACATGCTGTATTCATCTGATGTTGTTTACGTTGTCTACTTACAGTATTCCATTCAGTGCGCTGTCTGAGGGGTGGGGACAGGAAACTACACTAAAGCAATGCAGATAGCGTAATGTGTAACGGACATGGTCGGTCCTGATATGCACGTCTGTAGACAGCAGTGTATGTGTACAAGTTGCAGTGTCCATTCGATCTGTCCTAGTGAAATGGAGGAATACACGAGAGCGGAATAAGCAGACCTGATTTTCGAATACGGATGAGCTAATGGGAACAGTAGACAAGCTCACAGGTTGTACCCACGTAGGAGACATCCGGTCCATACCATTTTTCCACGACTGTTTCAAAAGTTAAGGGAAGGAGGGCACGTGGTGCCAAATTATAATTCCATTTCCACACAATTATTTTTGCTTATAACTTTCGACTCAGTCATTTACGGACCAGGGTTCCTTATCTCAAATTGATACATGTGCCCTGTGCCGTCATCTCTGAAAGTTTGTAACATCACTTCGGAAACACACTGTATATATAACGTTGCTTTATCAACTACCATGGTTATCTGAGTTCGATGAAGGTGATTATACCAGCGAAATGAGTCCAGGGTTCAGCGACGGAAGTTACCCAGAATTTTTTCTCAGTGGGTTGAGGGAAAGCCCTGGAAGAAACCTCAACTAGGTGACTTGTACCAACCAGAATTTGAATCCGGTCCCAATCGTTTCACGGTCAGACATGTTAACCGTTACTCCACAGCGGTGGATATTAACACAGCCTACATTAGACCAAGTGATTTATTATGCTTTAACATCAGGTCATATCCGTGCCGGGCGAAAATATATCATCTTCCATAAAATACATATTACAGGATTTGCTTCGGAGCGAGTCCCCTCTCCATTCTTCTAACACAGCGTTTCTCAAACTATTGTCCGCGGACCATCTGTGATCCTCGAGGTCTGCCCTTGTGGTCCTTCAAAAAAGACAGAAGAAAAAATAAAATTCATACGAATTGCGTATTACATTATAGCTGAAAATCTAAGAGATTAGAAATTACACATGGAAATCGCTTTCACTTTTTCTCCCAGTACTGACATTTATGGAACTATAAAAATTGGAGATTTATTCTTCGAAGTGGTGGAAAAATTCAAATATCTTGGAACAACAGTAACAAACATAAATGACACTCGGGAGGAAATTAAACGCAGAATAAATATGGGAAATGCCTGTTATTATTCGGTTGAGAAGCTTTTGTCATGTAGTCTTCTGTCAAAAAATCTGAAAGTTAGAATTTATAAACCAGTTATATTACCGGTTGTTCTGTATGGTTGTGAAACTTGGACTCTCACTTTGAGAGAGGAACAGAGATTAAGTGTGTTTGAGAATAAGGTTCTTAGGAAAATATTTGGGGCTAAGAGGGATGAAATTACAGGAGAATGGAGAAAGTTACAGAACACAGAGCTGCACGCATTGTATACTTCACCTGACATAATTAGGACCATAAAATCCAGACGTTTGAGATGGGCAGGGCATGTAGCACGTATGGGCGAATCCAGAAATGCGTATAGAGTGTTAGTTGGGAGGCCGGAAGGCAAAAGACCTTTGGGGAGGCCGAAACGTAGATGGGAAGATAATATTAAAATGGATTTGAGGGAAGTAGGATATGATGGTAGAGACTGGATTAATCTTGCTCAGGATAGGGACCAGTGGCGGGCTTATGTGAGGGCGGCAATGAACCTCCGGGTTCCTTAAAAGGCAGTAAGTAAGTAAGTACTGACATTTTATGAAATTTATTACCCTACCCGTCTATTGACTTCCCACTCTACTCTCAGCAACAAAAGAGGGATTTAAAGCACTATGAACGTGATGTTTCTCGCCATCTTTTCCCTGCACTTCTGGTGCTGCACCTATAACCCAGCCAGGGACCACCCGAATTCATTACAGAGGACCAAAGTACCGAACCTTTTCATGTATTTATGTCTTTAAATCTTTCTTATGTGGTACACGCTAGTAGGCCTAGTTGCCTATGTGTCTGTTAAATAGTGCCCATTATACATACTGAAAAACTGGCTTCGATCGGGATCTTTGAAAAGAAAGGAACGTGATGATACACTTCATTTAGGCTCTGCTAATAGTTCAGAAGCTGGGTGTGAAGATATTAATATCAATGATTCTAGAGCCATTAAAGAAATATCTAGTCATTAAAATATAGGCCTACAACAACTGTGTAAGAATCGATAGGCTCATTCATCTCACTAATGTGAGTACCAACATTTATTTTATTTTATTTTTTTTAGTTAATAAGTTAAAGATTATCTGAACTCTAATAGCCTTGAATTATTTAAAAACAAAAACGAAAATAAATTTTCTTCTATTAACATTAACTTAATTAGCTAATACTAATATAAAATTAATTGAATTAAATTAATTTTAATTAATTAATTCTAATATAAAATATAAGTATACTGGTATTAAAATATGCTAAAAAAATGATAAATTTACTTTCGAAGGGAACAAGAGTAAGGTGGTCCGCGGAACTGCTCTGCCTTAAAAAAGTGGTCCCCACTTCTAAAAAGTTTGAGAAACGCTGTTCTAACGTATCGTGATTGATACTCCTATCTATCACATGTTATTCTTGCAGTCTAACCTCTTTAAGTTCCCCTGTTAACAGCTGCTTCATTATGTTAGCGAATATCAGTCTTAGTACTGACAAAAAAATCAGGCCTAAATAAATAATACTTCGTGTAATAAAGAAGAAAAAATCATGCGCATTACTTTCGGAAGAACAGAGATTCCATTCTACAAACCATTGGAGGGGAAAGATTGGGTCATAGGTTTGGGAGTTTCCTGTTTCAGAGATAGATTAAAATAGGTAATGGAGCAGTGAAATTGAGTTAACATCTCGTATTTGAAATCAGCATTATAAAATTTGACCTAGAACTCTAATGGCAACCATGTTCTCTGTTGTGCATGTGGGCCGAGTTCGGTTGTGCATTCTTTTTCAACAACTGTATTGACACGTCGAGGCCATGTCGTGAAAGAAGTGATGACGTTAAAGGTTGAAAGAGTATTGCGACGCAATTATGTCCCGTAATGCGGATGTTTCATCGGCAGGTATATTTGACTATCAAGAATGCGTGATGGCCACATTGTTCAAAGAAGGAACCATGAATTTGTTTTCTCTCTGTGGAACTGGAAGCGAATTATTATTATTATTATTATTATTATTATTATTATTATTATTATTATTATTATTATTACTGATTGGCTAAATTGGAAATCACCCAAAGAAAATTTATGTCCCTATGTGCCTTTAGGTTTTTGCCTAATTCATCTGTTTTCAATTATGAGCGTACTTGTAAATATTTTAACTTTTCTAGCCTTTATGCTAGACGTATTGAACTTGACTGCTTATTCTTTTGTAAGGCCTTAAAGGGGATATTGATTGTGAATCCTTCATAAGCAATATCTACCTTCGGACCCCTACGAATGGTTTAAGATTTCATAAAATTTTTTATACCTATAAGCCTAAATCTCTCTCTCCAGTTGTCAGATGCATTAAAGCTGCCAATTCCCATTATATTAATTCAGAACCGTTTAATGTGTAGATTGTTGTTTGGCTACTCTTATATTATGCATATTCATTTTAACTTCATTCGTTTGTGTTGTTTTTAGCTTTTCTGTATCATGTATTTTTGTAATTATCTATTCAATTTGTCATTATTGTTTATCTGTATTCGACTATAATTTTAATAATTATTTGTATGCACTGTTTTTCATATCTATTCATTATGTCATTCATTATATTTAATTGCCATTATTTTTAATTATCTCACTGAACTAATTTTAATATTATTTGTGGTATCTTACTTTGTTGCATTTGGTCAGTGATTTATGTAGACTAATATATATTGTTTGTATTTTCATCTCATTCCCATTTTCTATCATTCATTCTCATCATCATTTGTTGTTTTGTTCTGTTTTGTATCGTGCTAAACTGTAATTGGCCTTGTGCTGTTGTTTTGCACGTTAATATTCTAAATAAATAAATTATTATTATTTTTATTATTATTATTTTTATTATTATTTTTATTATTATTGTTATTATTATTACTTTTATTAGTATTATTATTATTATTATTATTATTATTATTATTATTATTATTATTATTATTATTATTGCTGCACGCATTGTATTCTTTACCTGACATAATTAGGAACATAAAATCCAGACGTTTGAGATGGGCAGGACATGTAGCACGTATGGGAGAATCCAGAAATGCATATGGAGTGTTAGTTGGGAGGCCGGAGGGAAAAAGACCTTTGGGGAGGCCGAGACGTAGGTGGGAAGATAATATTAAAATGGATTTGAGGGAGGTGGGATATGATGGTAGAAACTGGATTAATCTTGCTCAGGATAGGGACCAGTGGCGGGCTTATGTGAGGGCGGCAATGATCCTCCGGGTTCCTTAAAAGCCAGTAATTATTATTATTATTATTATTATTATTATTATTATTATTATTATTAAAAATCGTAGTGTTACAATATTACCATAAATTTTATCAACAGTAATCTCACTAGACGTTTTGATTTATCTAGAGAAAATCAAAACTCGAGTGGGATTTAATTGACTATTACACGATTAGAAGAAAGTATATAAAGATTAGAAGTAACGAAGTACTCCAATACAATAAAATATTAATTGACTTACGAAAATACAACTGTCTTCAAATGTATTATTGTACCATCTCAACATTACAAATATTACGCTAGATGCATGCTAGATGGCAGTAGTGAGCAATGCCTTCTCGTCGAGAAGTTCTCGATCTATTATACACGATGGCAATGTTACTAGTCAAGAAGGCTTTGTTGATTCAGTTTCATTTTTATTATTAAAACAGTTGCATTCCACTTCAATTATCCGAATCCCAGTAATCAACGTCACTTGACAGATGATTTTCAATAAATCTTAATATTAAACAATCTCTGATACGTGACTATCCATAATATCATATAGCAGAAGTTCTTTTTACCCTCTCAGAGCAGAGGCTATAACATAACCTAACTAATATACACAAGTGTTAGAAAAGTTTTAATTAACGACGATGACATAAAAAATAAACATGAATAATTTTAAAAGGAATAATTATTGAATGTACAATTTTCAAATTTGAATGTGGTTGGTGGTTCAATTGATGTTATATTGGACGTGTGCGTAATAGAAGTGGAACTCGTTGATTTCGGCCTACATGGTGTATTCAACTTATTCAGAATTTCCGAATGAATAATTTTAAAAGGAATAATTATTGAACGTACAATTTTCAAATTTGAATGTGGTTGGTGATTCAATTGATGTTATATTGGACGTGTGCGTAATAGAAGTGGAACTCGTTGATTTCGGCCTACATGGTGTATTCAACTTATTCAGAATTTCCGAATGAATAATTTTAAAAGGAATAATTATTGAACGTACAATTTTCAAATTTGAATGTGGTTGGTGATTCAATTGATGTTATATTGGACGTGTGCGTAATAGAAGTGGAACTCGTTGATTTAGGCCTACATGGTGTATTCAACTTATTCAGGATATCCGAATGAATAATTTTAAAAGGAATAATTATTGAACGTACAATTTTCAAATTTGAATGTGGTTGGTGGTTCAATTGATGTTATATTGGACGTATGCGTAATAGAAATGGAACTCGTTGATTTAGGCGTACATGGTGTATTAAACTTATTCAGGATTTCCGAATGGTGCTCTTCATTTATTTGTAAATCGGATTTCAGAAGTTGCATAGGTATGATCAGTGATTTTTGTTAATTCTTGTTCTTGAATGCCAATGCGAGTCATATTTGAAACTGCTGTGCATCGACTGGAGTGGTTTGATATTATATATATATATGTATATATATATATATATATATTTTTTTTTTTTTTTTTTTGACGTACAGACCAGCGGAGTTTCAAATGTTGGCAAACAAAGAAACAAATGGTAGGGACGCGATAAAATTGTGCGATAAGCAGCCATGATTGGTTGAAATACGTCCTTTCGTACCGTTTTATTCGTCAAAAGTAGTATGACGTAGTAAGAGTGTAATAGTCACTAAAATTTGTTTGCTTTATAAATATGAATATAGAATTTCCCAGTGCGTGATGTCGGAAGTGTTTAGTTACATCATGCGTGCACACACAGCTTCGTGTGTCACGTCGAAACTCTCGATGCGCTTAGCACTTGTGCGAAGGAATGTCTAGGATGACAAGAGCTGAGAATGCCACGAAACCTTAGCGAGAACGAATGTCCCGGGGCTTCAAGACACGAGTGGAAGGAAATCTGCAGCATAGCTGTCTGGTGCATGAACTCTGCAAGCGACGTGCTGTTGTTCAGGTTTTTACGACTGCCTGCCCCACGGTTTATATTTCTATTACACCCGCAATTTCCCAGAACTTCCAACTTTTGCTAATTTTCAGCGTATACACTGCACACTGTGTGCTGCATTCCTTTGTGCACAGCCTGTGAGCGTGACGGCAGTAATTAACACCTTACTAATTATGACGTCAGTTATAATTAACTTGTTTTGTGTTCTGCAATCAAGTAATATGTTAGCGGCGTATAGTCTGCTGCTAACAGAAGCTCGGCAATGATGTACTTCCATAACCAGATCGAGGGCAATCGTGGCCTCGGTGCAGTACAAGTTTAAAAATGACAGAGAAAAACATCGAAGCATTGCTACGTCAGGAAGAGAGCAATATCAGAATTCAATATACAGTAGAACCTCTATTATCCGTGGTAATGAAGGGGGTGGACTGAACGGTTAAGAGAAAAAATCGGATAATCCGTAACGTAAAATTTTTTCGTAAATTAAGTGAATAATACTTGCATTTCTTAATTTCCTGCGTGTTCTTGTGTTTAACACGCAAGATAGTGAATCAAAAGTTCATCATTCAAGTCTGGTTGTCAACGACGGGCTTTTAAGGGGCAAGGAAATTCCTTGTATTGGCTGTCAGGGGAAACATAAGAATAATACAGGTCTCATGTTGTAGATTTACATAATTTACACACTTTATTGTTGATTTTTATTAAATCGCGCACAGTTGTAACACCAATCTCGTACTCTGATGCGAGATGAGCCACAGTTTCTATTTCCCCGAACCACTCAATTATTTCCGTTTTTTTCGATACTTAGCACAACACGTTTTCTTTTGATACTCATGGAATATATTCTATATAGAAATTCTACAGTACGGCAACTCTAACTGTGTAAGTGTCAAGGTTTGTAATAACATACTCTAGAAAAATACGTACTGGTACTAATATAACGTATAGTAGTACTTCATACATATGAAGAAGACAGACTATGTGTCTGTAGCAAAAAAAAAAAAAAAGCAAGAGAGAGAAAGTCGGATAATCCAGCAATCGGTTAATAGGGTGACGGATAATCGGGATTGTACTGTAGTATATTTATGCCGGGTCCGCCGCCTTATCTTTGTATATAGCTTATGAGCTTACCATCCCTGCAGCCCTTGGTTCGATTCCCGGCGTGGGCACAGGAAGATATTTATCTTCTGTCTACGAAACTGAGTATTTCGTACTCCCAGTGCAATACTGACGTAACTCGAAAATTGTAATCTGCATGTAGTGCAGAGGGCAGGCCACTAGAGGGAACCCAAGAGGTGGAACTTAAACTGAGACGAATCGATCCGACACCGGGATGGGAATCCGGTGCGGCTTAGTGGATAAAGCATCAGCACACAAATAGATTTTAGAGAACCCATTATTTATGAAATTATCGTCGTATATTAGGCCTATTATTATTATCATTATTATTATTATTATTATTATTATTATTATTATTATTAGTTTCTCTCAGATGCGTTTCCAATTCACTGTGGGCTAAAGGAAGGAGATGTACTAGCAACTTTACTTTTTAACTTTGCTCTAGAGTATGCCATTAGGAAAGTCCAGGATAACAGAGAGGGTTTGGGATTGAACGGGTTACATCAGCTGCTTGTCTATGCGGATGACGTGAATATGTTACGAGAAAATCCACAAACGATTAGGGAAAACAAGGGAATTTTACTGGAAACTAGTAAAGAGATAGGTTTGGAAGTAAATCCCTAAAAGACAAAGTATATGATTATGTCTCGTGACCAGAATATTGTACGAAATGGAAATATAAAAATTGGAAATTTATCTTTTGAAGAGGTGGAGAAGTTCAGTTATCTTGGAGCAACAGTAACAAATATAAATAATACTCCGGAGGAAATTAAACACAGAATAAATATGGCAAATGCCTGTTATTATTCGGTTGAGAAGCTTTTATCATCAAGTCTGCTGTCAAAAAATCTGAAAGTTAGAATTTATAAAACAGTTATATTACCTGTTTTTCTTTATGGTTGTGAAACTTGGACTCTCACTTTGAGAGAGGAACATAGGTTAAGGGTGTTTGAGAATAAGGTGCTTAGGAAAATATTTGGTGCTAAGAGGGATGAAGTTACAGGAAAATGGAGAAAGTTACACAACACAGAACTGCACGCATTGTATTCTTCGCCTGACATAATTAGGAACAATATATCCAGACGTTTGAGATGGGCATGGCATGTAGCACGTATGGGCGAATCCAGAAATGCGTATAAAGTGTTAGTTGGGAGATCGGAGGGAAAAAGACCTTTAGAGAGGCCGAGACGTAGATGGGAGGATAATATTAACATGTATTTGAGGGAGGTGGGATATGATGATAGAGAATGGATTAATCTTGCTCAGGATAGGGACCGCTGGCGGGCTTATGTGAGGGCGGCAATGAATCTCCGGGTTCCTTAAAAGCCAGTAAGTATTATTATTATTATTATTATTATTATTATTATTATTATTATTACTATTATTATTATTACTACTACAAAATTTTAAAACGTTATATTTAGTGTTAACCTACAGAACACTTTGTGACGTTGTGTAGTCAGTTTGCTAGAGTTTACATGAAGAATATTTACGGATTTATGTCATAACAACAGAAAAACACCATGCTCTAGGTGATATTCTAGCCCACAACTGCAACTCCAATGCAACGAAAAAAAAATTGAGTAATACTTAAAATTAGCCGTTTTCTTATAAATCGTGTATTTAGATATCAAAACCGGTTGTCACCTAAAAACCTTCGTTACAGTCACATGAGAAACTTAATTAGGCTAGGATTCGCATGCTATAGGTGCACAAAAACGGACTGACTAATTTAATTTATAAATAAAATCTAGTACCCTTTAATTTATTCAGTCCTTAGGGCGTGAAACAACTTTCCATTTCATTTCTTTAGCAAATCTGGTGTTTTCTATGGGTGTGAAGGTGGCGCCTTTCTGTGAAAACACTCAGGGGCAGCGGAAATCTAATGAAAGTTGCCTGATAACCTTTTTGCTGCTCGTCGTCGACCAATATTCGCGGTGTTCCGAGGTTGACGACTTCGACCCACGTCCGCCCGCGGTTCGATACAACACACCTCACCATCATTACAGTGCATTCAACCACACAGCAGAGAAAACATGAATGAAAACCCCCATCTGTGCCTTTCATGGCTTCTAGGAACCTGCGTTAAAAACTAGCTGAAGCCACATTCACCTCTAACGCATGGTGCTTGTCCGTTCTAGGATTATAATGCGGGTAACAAATTCGTAAACATTTACTGTGTCCAATAAGATAAATATCAAAGAAAGAACTTTGCATTGGAGTCCAGTTGTGGGTGCCAATTTCACCTAGAGCATGCCGTTTTTCTGTTGTCATCTATACTAATAATAAATCTGTAGCCAAAATTTTTCTGGTAATTTTCAATTTTCCAAAAATAATTGGTGTTAACATGTATAATTAACCATCCTGAAACCGAAAATAGCTTTATTTATTTTTATTTGTATGTCTGTCTGTCTGGATTTTGTTACCTTTTCACGCGATAATGGCTGAACCGATTTAGATGAAAATTGGAATATAAATTAAGTTCGTTGTAACTTAGATTTTAGGCTATATGACATTCAAAATACATTATTTAAAAAGGGGTTTATAAGGGGGTCTGAATTAAATAAATCGAAATATCTCGGTTATTATTGATTTTATGAAAAATGTTACATAACAAAAGTTTCTTTAAAAATAATTTCTGATAAGTTTTATTCCTTGAAAAATTTTGATAGGACTGATATTTAATGAGATAAATGAGTTTTAAAATTAAAATAACTGCCATTTAAGGCGGTGTATTGAAATAAAAAACAAATTACTTCGTCTGTAAGGGGCCTTGGACACAACAATCGAAAGCTATGAAACATAGCCTACAGAGAATGTTTCTGTGTTTGTATGAAGTAATATCAGAAGCTAAATTAACCGATTTGTATAATTAATTATTATTTCATCATTGGAAAGTGTAGTTTCTCTGGATGGACATAATGCTGTAATGTTATTACAGTAACTTGTGAGTGAATTGAGGACAGGTAAGATTAAAATAGCTTCTTATGCACAGAAAATTTGATAGGTTATTCTGTATATTTATTTCGTGTATTTCTTAAAATAATGTTTATGAACATATTCATTTTTATCTCAGAGAATTAACGAACAACGAGAGTGTATTGATTTAGTATGCAGTAATAGTACGTTAGCTTAGCAATCCATTATTTTATAATTCATATTTTAACTATGCTCAATTGAATCATGTTAAAATACATAAAATATATATGCAATAAATGCAATGCAAAAAATATGGGTAATGAGCCAAGCAGATTATGTTGCGCTGTTGTAAAAGCTGTTCCTCCTGAGATTCAAGAGCTCCCACAACAAATTAAAAACTTTCTAATTCGAGTACATCCGTTATCAACACACTTTTTACATAATATAATATAATAAATATAATATAATATAATATAAACATAATAATAAATCTGTAGCCAAAATTTTTCTGTTAATTTTCGCTTTTCCAAAAATAATTGGTAATAACAATTAAGAAACATGTTAAAGGAATTGTCATTGCACCAAATGAGTGGTCTCTGGATCAAAATGATCACATTTTAATATTTTAAATACAATTTAAATCAAGTAACATATTAAACGATTTATCCTTCTATCAAACACGAATGTTCCCTGGATCAAATGTCCTATTTTAATTATGTAATTACTTTATATTTATTTCTAACGGGTGCAGCGGAGTGTACGGGTACGACTAGTGATATAATATTAATATTGTTCCTGTAAACTCCTCTAGTAGTACTTAGTAGTAGTATGTATTTATTTAACCTGGTAGAGATAAGGCCAATTTACAATTACAATTACAATAAAAATCAAAGTACGAAAAGATTACCTGACTAGGGAATCGGACTTTACTGTGGACAGTAATACAGTTTCTCGATAGGCTACTCATTATCGTGATGGTACTGTCAGAAAGTTTGCAATGTTCTGACGTTTGTGCTTCTGTTCAACAATCAAGCAGTGAAGGACCCATCGCACAGAAATTTTTATCTTTAAATTTTTTGTCAAAATAGGGAATATTGAAAGTTCCTCACAAGTCGCTCGACGATCTTCTTCTACAGCATCCGCCACAATTTTCACGCTTAGCTCATGTGTTGATGTTTTCGGCTTTCCTTGTCTCGCATCATCGTCTAAGCTGACACGAAAACGAGTAGCCCAACGAGAATCAATACTACGGTCCACTGTAAGTTCACCACAAACTCCGCACCTTTGTGGATACGTGTGAGGTTTTTCCACGTAAAGATTCGATCTTTGGTCTTCAATCGTCACAGCACCCGAGACACATGTAGGCTCCATTTCTAGCTCTCGTTACCTAAACACAGAGTACGCTACGGACGAAACGAACACACGCGCTTCTTCCTCAATCCTTCAATTACAATGTAATTTTCATTGGTGTTGCGTCATCCACTTCACAGTTCTTTTACAATTAATTTTGTCTTCAGATAAATCTAATATAATATAATGAAATTTTTCAAGTTCAATGTATAAGATTTATCTATTTTGCAAATGTTTATTTGCTACGACATTGTATATAGAATATTAACGTTTTCGCCTTTTCGGCATCATCATATATTGTTAAGAAACACGTAATCTAAACCTTGAACAAATTAAAAAATGTACATTGTAATGTGCATGACAAATAGATTTTCATGAGTTTTATGTAGTATGTCTTATAAGTAAAAAGGTTTATGTAGAAAAAGATTTCCAGGAAATATAAATTTGGAAGGTCGATATGATTGCAGATACATATAACTCATGTTACAAAACACATATGAAATGATTAAAATTACAAGCATATTGTACTATATCTTGCATTAAATTATTAACAAAATACGAATGTCAGTTCTGCCAATGTGTGAATTATTTATGAAATGACTCTCGTAATATCCTGACCGCGACAGGCCATAGAGGGTCAAACCGAACAACTGACTGCAAGCGTCTCGGCAAAGGTGGACGATAGTACAACCACTAATGAAATGTCATGTGTTTAAGATAAGAATAGTTCAAGGAAAGTATTATAAACAAAATATCGTTCACAATATGGCAGACGAACTGAATTGAAGTAAAATACTTGCTTTAAGTAGGATGTATGTGTCAACTACTTGTTAGCCCCTTACGTATTATATATTACGTCTCTTACTGTTATCTATATCTTAAAAAGGAACGAAGGACGTGACCCGTCCAAAATATCCGAGCGAAATGTAATCTCAACCAGAAAATAGATAATGTTTTAAAGCAACCCAAAAAATTATCAGAAAAGTAGTGGTTGTCAAAAACTGTTGGAAATTTAAATGTAAGATTTGCTACTACAATTAGACTAGACACTCTTGGTCTTCTGTATTAAAATTGAATTTAAACTTATATGAATATTGTATGTTTTGTGCATTGATGGAACTAACCACAGGTAATTTTTTTCTCTCTTTTGTTGCAGGTAAGTGCAAAGACGAACTCTGCATCGAATACGTGAAGCCAGAATTTTGAGTAAGTTGCTAAGATTTCTGTACATTACCATATCGTTTTTTTTTTTTTACAAAAGTTTTATCTCATTCTCTTAACTTTTATATTTTGGTTTATATATTCACGGTAATAAAATCTCTTACACAGACTTTTAACTGTCTTATACAGTGAATAGTTCGCTTATAAGTCGTGTATAAATTTCTGACTAATAATCACTATAGGGTAAAGGTTAGTAATATTGTGATATGAATAATACTGTGATAGTTTCTTTTTTAGAATTTATTACAATTTTACTGAGCTAGAAGAAAATCGTTTTTTTTAGCGTCAACGTATTAAGGGGATGTTCGTGGACAAACTTCTGCACAAAACCGGTCCTTCTCTCGCTCAGTAAAATTGTAATAAATTCTCAGAAAGAACTATCACAATATTACTCGTATCATAATATTACCAACCTTTACCGTATACGTCGTATGTAACAATATAACTGTCATAGAACTGCGTTCTAGTTCCGTCATTATTTTATTACGAAAGGTAACAGAGTAACAGAGATTCTTTATTGCATCCGATAGTGTGCGCTTGTGTGCCGCGCTAAGTATCGATAGTACAACTGGACCTGATCGATTACGACGCTGTATTTTGTTCAAAGATTAAAGCTGCAACAGTATTATTCTAATTATTCTGTACTCTTTGTTTTGTTGTTCTGTAGTTACAAGGCAACCGTCGTCATAAAATGACCATCGATATTAACAGCTATTAGAGAGGCTGCCATTTTTTCTCTATATACAGCGCTTAAATACGAGATTTCGTGTGTATTATAAGTACTGCAAAACAATTCGTACTGCTGCTTATACATCCATCACTTATGCTTGGTTTATTATTAACGTTTTCTGTCCCAAATCTGCATAAATATCGTATAACAGTTATACTCCGTTTATTCTTAAGACCTTCAGTTACTACACCAACAATATAAAATAGGCTGTCATGATAGTATTTGTTATTGCCGTTTATATGATTTCACACATGATAACATAAGTCGCATTCATAACATATGTTAACAGCAATTCTGAAGGAATGACTCACAAGCTCGCTACTGTTTTAGCTTCAAGTTCAGTAAACCTTCACCGGTCTCAAGATATTTGTGCACCGCTTGGACACAGTTTTCAAGGCTTTAGCAATTCAATTAGCTTTCCTAGAAACAAATATCGGCAAACAAAGACTCGTTGCTTTCATGGGAAACAATAGCTTCCTGGTTTATTTCTCTAAGAATGCGTAACTTTCATTCTTCAGTATGTTTGTTTCCTTCGTAACACTGGGTGTTCCGAACACGTGGCACACTTCGTCACTGTGTATTGTCATTCATTTCGACATGAACATTCGCAGCTCTGAAAGTAACAACGCTTTATTTACTTCTCCGATAGAGCGAAGTGACGCGGAAATTCCCATGTCTGCCAATTTTTATTTTAGTTCAATATGAAAGTTCGAGACATGCACGTACTGATCTATAAGAGGCAAAAAGTGTTAATTCAAGTAGTTCTAGATGTAGCAGAGTTAGATTTGTAGTACAAACAGTGATTCAACAAGAGAGCTTTTGAAGTTGAAGAAAAGTGTTTTACACTCAGCATTACTATAAACTTTCAGTGATTGCTTTCCTTCGATTGGCTAGGATTCACACAAGCTCCACATCCCATCACTTCTGTAAAATCATATATTGAATTTTTTAAATTTAGAACGAGCAGTATTTGAATTTGATGAGAAAATGAAAACGTTTTGTGGTGTAGCCTATTGAATAATAATATTTAGCTAATAGAATTATAGGATTCGTGGTTAAAATAATATTACAATAAAATTTGTTTAATGATATGGGACCTTGACTCATGCTATGATAAAAAGCTGGATTGGTTTTACATTTAGGTTCAGACAAACGCAGAGAATTCATATTTTTATTTCTATATTTATGTATATACCTTTCAAAGTTATTAAGATTTCTTTGAAAATATTTTAATAAAATAAAATAATAAATTTATTTAATATTGAAAATTTTGAAATGTTTAAACAACAATTCAGTTGAGCAATCTTTCTGCTTTTTTAAACAAATTTTTAATATACATCTTGATTACAGAACTTTTAACACTGTATCACTTCGGAATATGTACGATAAGAACTTTCTTGTGTTAAATTTTAACGTACCTTGTTAACATGTTTCGACCTATTTTCGGTCACCTTCGGAACTGGTCGTTGTTTTTCTTTGCGCCTCTTGTTTCCTGTGTGGGTGCGTTCGTAGTGTAGAGTCAAAGAGTGTATGTGTTTTAAAATTAAGTTGTGTGTTGAGAATATTGTTGGGTTGTGTTTTCGTGTGTCTGTATATTTCATATTGTTCTAGTGTGTTGAGTTTCTGGTTTTTTGATTCGATGTGCAGTATTTCTATGTCTGTGTTGATGTCTCTGTAGGTGTGGTTAGCATTTGTGATGTGTTCTGCATATGTGGAGGTGTTTTGTAATTTTGTTATGGCTGTGATGTGTTCTTTGTAACGTGTTTGAAATGATCTGCCTGTCTGTCCTATGTAGAAGTTGTTGCAGGTGCTACATTTGAGTTTGTGTACGCCTGTGTGGTTGTATTTGTTTCTTTGTGTTGTTTGTATGTTGAGATGTTTTTGTAACACATGCAACAACTTCTACATAGGACAGACAGGCAGATCATTTCAAACACGTTACAAAGAACACATCACAGCCATAACAAAATTACAAAACACCTCCTCATATGCAGAACACATCACAATATGAAATATACAGACACACGAAAACACACCCCAACGATATTCTCAACACACAACTCAGTTTCAAAACATATACACTCTTTGACTCTACACTACGAACGCACCCACACAGGAAACAAGAGGCGCCAAGACCAACAACGACCAGTTCCGAAGATGACCGAAAATATGTCGAAACATGTTAACAAGGTACGTTAAAATTTAACACAAGAAAGTTCTTATCATACATATTCCGAAATTTTTAATACTTTTTTGTGTAGTAAAATTAAAGGATAAAGATTAGATTTATAAGTTATATAAGTGTCATGTGTCATATTATCCTTATTTGACCCTAATGTCTGTTTGGTCAGTCTTTCTGAGCCCAAGGATTCCTTTTAACTTATGTAGGCTATCTCCATAATAATTATATAACTCCATGATTTTTCTTAGAGGCCACAAAGATGAACTTCACATCTTACATGTATCACTTCCAGGTTGTAACATACTTGTGCAGTCGCCGTGTTTTGAGCTCCACTTTAGAATACAATGATGTTACATGACATGACACCGAATACAACGCCAGCAATAAAACAAATACATAATTGGATAAACAGCTACTGTTGTATCCTGGGAAGTAACGCTTGCGGTGACTGTACCTATGCCAATTGTAGTGTAGAAAACCACAAGCCATTGTCCCGGCACTTTCATTGCCGCCTCGTGTAAGCTAAACCCACGCTGGCCACAAGAAATCTGAGCTCACACACATTTTATAGGTTCACATCATCGGAACCAGTTAACCACAAGTTATATGACGAAAGGTACAAGTAACAACCTCTAAAATACTTCTTGAAAACACAGACTGTTGCTCCGTAGTATTTTGAAAATTAGTACGCCCACTATACTTTTACGTGATGATTTGGTTTGTTTTCTCTGAATTAAGTTCTAAATTTATTAGGCACCGCACATGGTAAACTCTTATTCCAATAAGATTTGATTAATTTATTCACTAAGTTATATTTTATAAAATAAATGATCAATGAATTTCGATAAAGAATGCAAAAGGCAGGTACGAACATGTTAATAAATGATCATGTTTTATTTTTATTTCATCGCCCTGAGGAGTATTAGAATTTTCAGGATTATTATCTTCCCATCTACGTCTCGGCCTCCCCAAAGGTCTTTTTCCCTCCGGCCACCCTATATGCATTTCTAGATTCGCTCATACGTGCTACATGCCCTGCCCATCTCAAACGCCTGGATTTAATGTTCCTAGTTATGTCAGATGAAGAATACAATGCGTGCAGTTCTGCGTTGTGTAACTTTCTCCATGCTCCTGTAACTTCATCCTTCTTAGTCCCAAATATTTTCCTAACCACCTTATTCTCAAACACACTTAACCTATGTTCCTCTCTCAAAGTGAGAGCCCAAGTTTCACAACCGTACAGAACAACCGGGATATATAACTGTTTTATAAATTCTAACTTTCAGATTTTTTGACAGCAGACTGGATGATAAATGCTTCTCAACCGAATAATAATAGACATTTCCATATTTATTTTGTGTTTAATTTCCTCCCGAGTATCATTTATATTTGTTAGTGTTGCTCCCAGGTATTTGAATTTTTCTACCTCTTCGAAGGATAAATCTCCAATTTTTATATTTCCATTTCGTACAATATTCTCGTCACGAGACATAATCATATACTTTATCTTTTCGGGACTTACTTCCAAACCTATCTCTTTACTTGCTTCAAGTAAAATTCCCGTGTCTTCCCTAATCGTTTGTGGATTTTCTGCTAATATATTCACGTCATCCGCATAGACAAGCAGCTGATGTAACCTCTTCAATTCCAAATCCTCTCTGTTATCCTGGACTTTCCTAATGGCATATTCTAGAGCAGCCGTGGCGAAAATGCGACTCACGAGCACATTGTGGCTCGCAGTGCATTTCCCTTGTTTCCTACCTACAACCCCCACCCTCTCACTCACTGGAGTCAAACTCCGTTCCATTTGTATTTGTCTCTGACCTGCGAGTGGCGTATCGTCGCAATATCTTTCTCGAAACCGTGTGCCTCTATAAAAACGAAAGTTACAAGAAAGATGGGAGGACGCATTTTTTTGTTGACAATATGATGATTATATTAAATGTATGATTTGTTCACAAGTATTACTAGGAAAAAATTGTATGTATAACGTAAAACGGCATTATGAGTTACTACATGTTACTGATGAAACATTACAAGGTTGTGTTGTTTTATCATCATCATCATCATCATCATCACCACCACGACCACCACCTCTGTACGTCGATCTTTTTTCAGCAGATGTACGAATAATGCGGTTAGATCTTCAATTTAAACTCACAGATTTACAATGTGATGTTAAATGAAAGCTAGATGTAAGGACTTGACAAATGTTGAACTTATCAAATCTGTGGAAAAAAAAAAATATATATTTGAAGCTTCGTTCTTCCGCTTGCTCTATTGAAGCCATGTTCGCTGTGATTTACGTTTTTGAAAAATTATTTTCAACAATGAAAATGGTAAAAATCAAATTTATATCACGACTGACAGACAAATACCTTCGTGATCAACTACGACTGGCAGTAAGTGACATAATTCCTGATTTTGAAACTTTGTCGCATAGACATTCTGAAGACTATTAATTTTAAGTTGTGATAATGTGTCCTATGTTTTCTTGTTCATTTGTTTCTTCGTTACGCGTCCTAAACATTAGTTTGTAGCCTTGTACTGTATATAATTTTATTTAAGTGCTTGACGTAAGTAAAATGAGAAACCGTTAATAAGTCAGACAGTTGCTTCACTTCCCCTTCGGGTGTCCGCCTCCCTCCATAGGTGCTATGCACGTTGCAGCTTACACAGTGGCTCGGCGCACGATGGCATTTTCGCCACTGCTGTTCTAGAGCAAAGTTAAAAAGTTGAAGGTGATCGTGCACCTCCTTGCTTTAGCCCACAGTGAATTGGAAACGCATCTGACAGAAATTGACTTATACGGACTCTGCTGTACGTTTCACTGAGACACATTTTAATTAATCGAAAAATCTGAAATGCATTTGATAGTGTCTGAAATACAATTGACTAATCTGAAATAGAATTGATACTATCTGAAATTGAATTGACAAATCTGAAATACAATACAATTGCTCATTTCTGAAATTAAATTGATATTTTCTAAAATATAACTGGAAAAGGTGTAGACTTAGGCATATATTATGTAGGTCCGCTCGAAAAAGTTACTTCTACCGAAGGGAAAGGGAAATATGGTAATAAAGATTTCCCATCACTGACTCGGTTCCTCGACTATTGCTGCCAAACCTTTTTCACAAAGGTCGGCTTTGTTTTAACTTTAAATGCTTGAGTTATTCGAGTTTATTGGTCCACTTATCGTTCGTATTTGACTTTGCGCGGTAAAAGCTTGAATAAACAGATTTCACTCTCCTACTGAGAGGCAGTCTTCTAAGGGATAAGTTGCTGAGTGTTGTTGGACAACCTGATACGGAGAGGCTATTAGCTTGTTTACTTAACTGACACGCGCCGGCCGGCGGTGACCTGACAGGATAACTGATTCATCTCCAGATAACTCTTTACATCTTCTGCGGATTGCAAGATATTAACAGTACTTTTTAACTCTCCTTTAATGACGTCATGAATCCGAACTCTCATGCCATATTGGAATGTCGTGGCAGCCATCTGCTGCGAGATACAGAGATATTCACTTAGGCGTCGTGTTCTGCACTATTGAGCAGGACACAAAACACAGATGATCACTGGAGCGGCGGACGCTTCCTCAGTGAATGCAGGGCTACTTGCAGGCCATCTGTGTGCGCCTGGCGTTTGTCAAATGTTTGTCAGTATTACAGCGTCACTTTGAGGCAATTACATGCTGCACTTATGTTGTAATTGTAGGTATCAGAGCTAGTGGAGTAGCTCAGTGGGTAGCGTGTTGCACTCATGGTCCGAGTCTCTCGGGCTTGGGTTCGAAACCCTCTTTTTCTTGGGCTGATTACCTACTGTTTTCACGTAAGGCGAATGTGTGGAATTCCGTGGTAAATCCTTGACTCATTTAAAGAAATATCACTAATTCCACAAATTTGTTATATCCTTTCAATTCAATTCATACAGCGTCGTTAAATAATCAATTAAAAAAGTGTAACGTCTATACTGTACAGTAATAGGGATAAATGAATATAATTTGCTGTAGGATTTAAAAGTTTGTAACGAACGGAATGCAATAATGTTTGAATAACTGTCTATCCTAATAATAATAATAATAATAATAATAATAATAATAATAATAATAATAATAATAATAATGGTCTAGTGGTCAGAGCTTCTGGCTGTAGTTCATGAGGTCCCGGGTTCGATTCCCGGTTAGAGCACAGGAATTTTTCCTTAAAGTGGATTATTCCTGTGTTCGTCCATGGTCTGGAATTTAGGTTAAGTTTAGATTTAAGACCTCTCCTGGCACCACATTATCATAATCATCCTATCACATCATCGGGGTAATGTAACTCCGCCTTCCAGGCGCCCCAACCTCAGAAGCGGGTTACAACTAAGTCACGGCCAGGAGAGAAGACCAGAAATGTCGAAAGACAACCTGGTGGGATTGGATAAAAAATAAATAAATAATAATAATATAATAATAATAATAATAATACATAGCCTAGTAGCTGATAGAGCGTCAGTTAATAATCAACTAAAATTTTGTTAAGAATATGCTGGGGTGAGACGTATGGGTTTCTGATGCTGATGTAGAGTAAGAATAGTTTGGGACTTCCGGCTTTTCGGGTACCCGCCTGAGAGTGGGATCTAGCTCTTATCAAGGCTTGGGCATCGGGAGCGGAACTAGTCTCTAAATGGGGACGCTTAATATTCATCCGTAACTGAATCAACGCTGCGCGGTGTTCGGCGGGGAAGAAAGGGGATGAAGAGAAATCATATGGCTCCCCGTGAGAGAGTATAATCCGCTCTTGCTGCCCAGCTCTGAATTACACACAGGCCACCTGTTGAACTTGGGCAATCACCCAATTGGGCAATTGCGTGTACAATGGCCCAAAACATGCCTAAGTGTTATAACCCCTTCCAGGTCCAGGCTTCGAAAACCGAAGGCAACGACTTCCAACCACTTTACCTATTTTTGAGTGAACCGCTACTCTCTTTCAACTTCGCCTACCGGCTGCTCGTCTATCTGTACTACACCGTTGCATAAACATATTAGATCCAGTACAAGTTCATCAGCTTTCGATATGTTAACGCCTACCGGTACATTGACAGTTTAGTCTGAAAATGAATATGCAGTAAGAGTACACTTCTCTCCAGCTTATGAATAAGCTGCTTACCGATTCAATGTTTATAGTCCCCATTGGCTGAAAACTGGCCACAAGTCGCCTGTGTCTATTTCACAAGGCTGTGTTGTCACGTCTTGCACACGTTTAATTGCCCGCCATCTTCGTTGTGTGATAGCTGATGCGCTTTCCGTCCAAACGATCCGTAGTTGGATTGTCGATGTGGGCAATGAAAGATATTTATTTTCCATCCATGGGAAGATGTGTGCTGTCCTGTGTTGTCCCAGCGGTGACCCTGTGTCGTGCTGACTGCTCAACCAGAGAGGTCCGCAGTGTGTCTCTCTAGTGTTCATCAAATGATGTATATTTATTTAGTTGGTTATTTAACAACGCTGTATCAACTACTAGGTTATTTAGCGTCGATGAAATTGGTGATAGCGAGATGATATTTGGCGAGATGAGGCCGAGGATTCGCATTACGGTTGGGGAAAACTTCGGAAAAAAACCCAACCAGGTAATCAGCCCAAGCGGGGATCGAAACCGCGCCTGAACGCAACTTCAGACCGGCAGGCAAGCGCCTTAACCGACTGAGCCACGCCGGTGGCTTCAAATGATGTATCAACTACTAGCCTACAGCATATTGGATTAATCTTTTTATAACGTAGCGACAATTAATAATAAACCGGGAACGGAAATGACTACGAGAACGGAAAAATTGTTAAAATGAATATACGTATTTAGACTAAATGTGAGCATTATCAACTAACGAGAAGCTTGCGAGATTTGGCGAAGTTTTAACTTTGCGTTCTCGGTTCCGATCACAGCCTACTAGATTCTTGTATAATTACCCTCTTTAAGAAATCGGGCGACATAACACAATGAACTTACTAAATGTAATAAATCTTATATTCACTGTCATTACTTCATCGCGTTGCGGTGTAAGATTGCATCCGCGGTTCATATTCCGACAGAACGACAACTGTATCAAATTACACCTTCCTTACCGCACAAACCTTAACCACACCCATGTGACATTTATTATGCATATATTTTGACAGAGTGTACGGAACAATATCACGCACTTATTTGAAAGAACAATAACAATTATTGTAAAGAAACATCACATGTAGAAACTGGATGTTGAATGCTAGTAGCGTGTGTCATGGCTCGCTGTATGCCGTCATGTGGCTAGTCGATGAGCCTAGAGAATTCAATCTTCCTACACTTCCGCAGAGGTGTACTACCTATGTGTCAGAGAAGTTGCATAGCAAGTACGGCGTTCATTCTGATGTGTACTTACTGATATGTACGGTAACGCCGGTAGTGGCAGGAATGTGAACTGTTTGGAAACATGTACTGAGTGGGTTTTTTTCTTACTGTCGGGATATAGGGAGAGGGTTAAGACGATTTCGTACGTATTTGTTGACATTAACTTCAACGGTCAACATGGACACGGAGGATTTGATTTGTATTGTGGAATCATCAGTTCACGAAGTGCAGTCATAGAGAACGGTTGTGTAGTAAGCAGCATATGCAAGTAGGTTAGCGTGTGAAGAAGGTATGGGCGACGACCTAAATTCTTACAGGGCGCGAATCGGGTGCTTCAATGCAGGGCAGTGTTGCAGATGTTCAAAAGGTGAATATGCTATAGTGTCGGATAGAATCAACACATTTGTGGCCGCGGCTGTTTTATCAGTTCTACTGATTATTGGAAATGTGGAGTTAAACCCTGGTCCTGGAGATACAGAAGGAAGAGTCTTCAGTGATGAAGTGTTTCAAAGAGAATGGATAGACTATATGAAAGAAACGAGAGAAGACAGACTAAAGGCAAGTGTTCTACTAAACAAAGTAGCAAGTGATACAGATACATTAGTAAACAGGTACACTGAAGTGGAAAAGAAGTTAAAGGAGGTTATCCAAGAGCAGGTGGTATTAAAATCGATAGTTAAAAAATGGGAAGATGATAGTAGAATTAATAACATTGTAATTTATGGTGTTGAAGAGTGCAATCATGAAAAAGGAATTGATACTGGTTACGTGGTGTTAGAATTATTAACTAAGTATTTCAGTCTAAACTTGGACATAAGTGCGATAAATAACGCGTATAGAGTAGGTAAGGGAAATAAAAGACCAATTATTGTGAAAATTGTATTGTGGAATGTTGCCGTACGCAACCGATGATAACAAATACCTGCGTACGACTTGGCCGCGCAAAACACAGTTCGAAAGAGGTTATGGTAGCACACAAACCGTATAGACCTCCATCTGTTGCTACGACGTTAAAGTTATACCGTACACGTTCTCAAGTTCAGATTGAACGCCTTGATTAATAGGCAACTTCTCTGACATAAAAGCTGAAACTCGCTTCAAATCGCTGACTCACAACAGTGACGTCATGACACACTTTGAAATGAACACCCACTAGACACCAGAGTTGTAATGTTGAATGGAAGTTACGATTGCATAATCATTTTCCGCCTAGAGAATCGATGATCTTCATTTGTATACGTGATAGCCTTTGTTGTCTTAAAAGACAAGGTCCGTCGATATGTTGAGTGATTTTTATAACACAAATCCAAAAGCAATGTTTATTGTAAATGTTAAATTATAGGCTACAAGGTGGAAGTGAAATAACCTTGCTTATTGAAAGGTATGATAAGGTACACTTAAATGGATAGAAAACCTATATTACGTTTTGTGATTAAATGCACGGTTAGTTAGAAAATTAAGTTTGAAGTTTCAGCAGTCCGGCAACATCGCCGCTAACACACTCTACTCGTGATACAGATGTAAGAGGTCAACGAACTCGGTGTGTCTCGCTAGATGAGCTGCTCTCTGGCGCTGTGTTGCAACGAAATCGCATCTTGCAGTGGCTTCAAATTAGCGGTTTTTTAAATTAAATTTACACGAAAACCGTCCACGCTAATGAAATACACCAGAAGGATAAATTATTATTTATTAGGTTTCATATCGATCCTACTCGCAATAGTTGCCGAATAAGAAGTAGTTAAACATTTTGGGGGGGGGGGACATTTTTCTGGAAAAAAAAAAACTATAAACGTTCCACCAATATGGTATTATAGTTTTTTTTTTTTTTACCTACAAGAAGAGCTATTCGCTCTGGAAATCTGTAGGGCTATTTCACTTCCACCCTGTATTTTTCCATATTATGTCTTTTAGGAATCCTGAAATTCTTGCAGGTTTATGAACTTGTTGCTGTACAATTTATCGAAGAATGTGACCGCTTGTCCTATGATCTTTCCTTGTATTTTTAATTTACAGCGATTAGATTCTTTGCTGACAGTAATAGTCTTTGTTTTACCAACTGATAGGTTGTTTTCATGTTATGTTTATGACAATTTAACATGAACTGATAAATCAGCTTCTGCATATGTCTTCACTGTCAGCAATAAGAACTGCATCATCTGCATAACAAATAATATTTATTTCTTTTCTGCCTGTTTTATTTCCCTTTTTGTCTTTAATGCTGTTATAATTTCATTCATGACTACACTAAAAGCAGTGAACTCTTTTTACTAGAATTTCTTGACTTAAATGATCTAATTTCAATATGGTAAAGTTATTTTCATAAATATCCTTGATCAAAAGTTTTATGGCATTAGGTAGGTACTTTATATGAATTTAAAGTTTTCAAACCATTGTGTAATTCAAATCTGCCGAAGGTCTTTTCTAAATCAGTAAAACATAAAAATAATAGCTTAATAAATTCTAAAGATTTTCCTAGAAATTTTCTAACGAAAAAATGGCATTGTGCAGAAGTGTGACTTTCTAAAAATCTTGCTGTTCATCACAGAAAGGAATTACATCTAAAAGTTTATTGCTGATTAATTTGGTTGTGATTTTCAATAGTTTGTTTAAAACATTTATACCTCTATAGTTCTTCGGCAGATATTTATCTCCTGTGTGGGGTATATTCATTTCAAATGAATCAAATTCTTAATTGAAGTCAGGAATTGAATAAGAAATTAATGTATCATCCCTCTTTTTTCCTGGCTGTTCGAGCTCTGCAATCATTTCTAAATAAAGGAAGGGGACGTACAGTAAACCAGTGGCTGCCGTGCTAGCCTTCGGGCTCTTTTATGTTTAAAGGAAGAAAAGAGCTTTAACTGTTGCATACACAATACTCTCTGGCAGACGAATTTATAATTACAATTTTTATATATAGCTATTAAACCTCTAATGTAATCCATTATTTAATTTTGTTAATTTAAGATACTTCTTAGTTGCTTGATGGCAGAGTAAGTGTAGTTTATGCCTTGTTAAGTCAAATGTTTGTTTACGTAAAATGCCCTAGAAATAGGTTATTGAACCCAGAGAGCTAACGTATTTTATATCTCCATGTAACGTTTTTTTTTGTAACGTGCCCTTTTCCAAAGCTGACCATCAAAGTAGGCTTTTTACCTAATGTTGCGGTCGTTCGTGGTTTTCGTTTTATTTTGTCGCCTCGTGCGAAATATGAAACACATAATTTGTACAGCACAGAAATCAGCGTCATGCATGCAGGGAATGCTTTTTCTGGAATGCAGCAGAGGAAACTGAATCTCGGTTCTGTTATTCCTCTGATTGGTACAGCTGCATTATCCTTCTTCGTTTTAAGATATCCAACTAGCTACAAAGAGTTCGCTCGTCATGCTACACCGCCGGAACGGTAAGTCTTGGAAAACAAAATCAAGAAAAGACGAGATCTTCTTTTATTGAATAAATTTGAAGAGAGATACAGTTATTTTATTTCCGATCTCTACTGCGAAATTAATTTCATGCTGTAGAGATCATAGGAGAATAAAATATGAGTAGCAGACGATTACATGCGAGATCTGTTATTACTACGATGTGTTGGTTTTAGAAAACTCAGGGTGTCTATTGACTTACCGTCCTTATAGACCAGCTTCTGTCTGATGGTTTTCCAATTGACTGCTGGCTAAAGTAAGGAGTTGCACTATCACCTTTACTTCTTAACTTCGCTCTAGAATATACCATTAGGAAAGTCCAGCAGGATAACAGAGAGGGTTTAGAATTGAACGGGTTACATTAACTTCTTATCTATGCGGATGACGTGAATATGATAGGAGAAAATCCACAAACATTAGGGAAAACACGGAAATTTTAGTTGAAGCAACTAAAACGATAGGTTTGGAAGTAAACCCCGAAAAGACGAAGTATATGATTATATCTCGTGACCAGAATATTGTACGAAATGGAAGGAAACATAACAATTGGAGATTTATCCTTCGAAAAGGTGAAAAAATTGAAATATCTTGGAGCAGCAATAACAAATATAAATGACACTCGGGAGGAAATTAAACGCAGAATAAATATGGAAATGCGTGTTATTATTCGGTTGAGAAGCTTTTATCATCTAGTCTACTGTTAAAAAAATCTGAAAGTTAGAATTTATAAAACAGTTATATTACCGGTTGTTCTGTATGGTTGTGGATCTTGGACTCTCACTTGGAGAGATGAACAGAGATTAAGGGTGTTTGAGGATAAGGTTTTTAGGAAAATATTTGGGGCTAAAAGTGGTGAAGTTACAGCAGAATGGAGAAAGTTACACAACCCAGAACTGCACGCATTGTATTCTTCACCTAATATAATTAGGAACATTAAATCCAGACGTTTGAGATGGGCAGGATATGTAGCACGTATGGGCGAATCCAGAAATTCATATAGAGTGTTAGTGAGGGGGACGAATCCCAGAAAAGTGTGTATTTCATTTACTAAGTAGATGAGCTGACAACAAGATGGAGGTTTTTTTGGAAAACCATAAAACTTAATAGGGATTTCGCATTGTGTTTCAACTTTCAATAGATGTAGACTAGGTTACCGTCCTCATATCTCCATCTCTGTCTGAAGTGTTTGTGCAAAGATTTTCCCTACGCTATCTCATTTACAGTTAGAAAATAACAGTGCTATTGTGCTTTTAAGTAAGGAATTTCCGGGAGAGAAATATTGTCGAATTAATATCAACTACAACCGATTAATTATAGTCGACTCAATTATTCGATTAAATATTTTTGATCGATTAATCTTACAACAGAAATTGATCGATTAATCGATTAGATTCGTCAATTAAATCCCACAACACTAGTTAAGACTGGTTCACAGTAAACAGGGAACGGAAACGACAACGAGAACGGAAATGTTAAAATTAATGTATTTAAATGTGAGCATTCACAATTAACGAGAAGCTTGCCGGAGCCCGGGAACGGGTGCGTAAGACTTAATTGTGAATGCTCACATTTAAATACATTTTTGACAATATTTTCGCTCTCGTTCTCGTTTCGTTCCCGGTTTATTGCGGACCAATCTTTAATCTTACACCACATCTGTTTTCTGAGGCTCGTTAGAGTGTGAATGTGTTCATTATGAACACAACAAGTTCAGACTGCACATCGATTAGATAATAGCTGTTGCATAAATGAATTCCTCCGTAGCGGAGGATTAGGGATCGTTCCCTGCATGCAGCGAGGTTAGCCCGGAGTTCACGGCCAAAGCCGAAGTATTTTCTTTCTCTTTGCGTTGTAAAAAGCTCTTTGATCGAGGCGTAATAGTAAGCGCGGGGGCTAGATTTATAATTAAAAGCTTTGTTCTCTGTCTACCTTACATGGAATGCAGCTCGGATCGCGTGTAGAGTGCGAAATTGTTACCAGGAAACGAGATTGCCCAGGGCATTATCAGGCAGAATGTCACGCTTTTCGATTCGATATGGAACGGCGCGAATTAGAAGACCCTCACAGAATATTTGCATGGGATGAAGTTACATTTTCTTAAAAGATTTGCACAGAAAAAAATCCTAGACTCCTATCAGTTAGTGCAGACCATAGAATTACGAGTGTGGTACTCAATCTTTGTTGTTCGCCTATGGCAAGATATGATTTCTCTTCAACTTTGTAGGCCTACGGCTGTGTTATAGGTCGCAGGGTACTGTTGGACCACTGTATCAAGCACAGTATTTTATTTGAATTTTTTTTTATTATGTCGAACATTAAATTATTTTATTTAATGTACAATTTCCTCTTGGAAAAAGTCCACAAACGATTAGGGGAAACACGGAAATTTTACTTGAAGGTAGTAAAGCGATAGGTTTGGAAGTAAACCTCGAAAATACAAAGTATATGATTATGTCTCGTGACCAGAACGTAGTAGTATTTAGTATTTATTTATTTAACCTGGTAGAGATAGGGCCGTCAGGCCTTCTCTGCCCCTCTACCAGGAGATTACAACTATAATATGAACAATAAAATTACAATTAATATTACACTTTCAGTTACAATTACAATAAAAAATTAAAGTACAAGATTACCTGGTTAATGAAAGCTAGAAATTTTATCATAGAAGTTCAGAAAAAAGAATATTTTTGTATTTACTGAATTACAAATTAAACCTACAATAACAAAATTCTATAGTGATGAAATTACCGGATATTGAAATATTTTGTGATAGATTAAGAGAACTGTTTACAAGAAACCATGTCTGAACGAGTCTCAATTACTGACCAAGTGCCTAGTAAGTTTGCGTAGTACGAAATGGAAATATAAAAATTGGAGTTTTATCCTTCGAAGAGGTGAAAAAATTCAAATATATTGGAGCAACAGTAACAAGAATCCAGAAATGCATATAGTGTGTTAGTTTAGGAGGTCCGGAGGGAAAATGTGCTTTGGGGAGGCCGAGGGGTAGATGGGAGGATAATATTAAAATGAATTTGAGGGAGGTGAGATATGATAATAGAGACTGGGTTAATGTCGCATAGGATAGGGACCGATGGCGGGCTTATGTGAGGGCGGTAATGAACCTCCGGGTTTCTTAAAAGGTATAAATAAGTAATGTACAATTTTCTTCCATATTATCAGTTTCGTGTGTGTTGAATTCAAATATAATCCGGATTAGCTTACTTAATGCGCTAAGGGTAAAACCTAACCATTTTTTCTCTCTTACTACATACTATATTTATTTATTTATTTATTTATTTAACCTGGTAGAGATAAGGCCATCAGGCCTTCTCTTCCTTTCTACCAGGGGATTACAATTACAATATTAAGAATACAATTACAATTATAATTACAATTAATATTAAATTTACAAATACAATAAAAATAAAAGTACTAAAAGATTAACTGATTATTGTTTATTGTAAAAGTTACAAAGTTACGAAGAGAGAATCATTTCTTTTTATTAATTAAGTAAAAATTAAACCTACTCTACGCTGTAAGAAAATGCTTGATAAGTTCGCTTTTGAACGCTACTAAATTCCGACAGTCTCTGATGTCACTGGGTAGGGTATTCCACAAGCGCGAGAGCGAGATTGTGTATGATGATGAATACAATGATGTCTTATGTGTTGGTATGGCTAGTATGCGGCTATTTTGCGTGCGTGTGAAGATATTATGATATGATGACAGGTAACTGAAACGGGAGACAAGGTAGGTAGGTGTAGAAGTGTGAAGGACTTGGAAAAGGAGAACAAGAGAATGAAAATTTCTACGTTCGTTAAGCCGTAGCCAGTTTAGAGTTTGGAAGGATGGGGTAATATGGTCAGCGCGACGGACATCGCAGACGAAGCGAACACAAGAATTATGAACACGTTGTTATCTTTGCGACTGGTTGACATTGAGGTCAGTCAGTAGAAAATCACAATAATCGAAGTGGGGCATTACTAGTGTTTCCACTAGTATTTTCTTGAGTGATAGCGGAAGGAATTTTCGAATGCTGTTTAAGGAATGTAGTATGGAAATCACTTTTTAGGTAATATGGGTTATTTTGGTTTTTCCAGTTTAAATGCGTATCAAAGTAAACTCCAAGGTATACTAGTCTCACTAGAAGAAATGATGAACTGAGAACAGTTGGGGGCAGATATCACTCATATCTGACGATAACATTAAAATAAATTAATCGTGTGCGGAGACTAAGGAAGGCTTTCCGCCGAGGGAAGATTGGAGAATGTTGGCTTTGCAGTAAAGGACCTGCCCATGTGCAGAAAACTACCTTTCCCTCTTTTATGGTTTGTATCAGTTTATTCTTTCCCGGGATAGAATATACGTAATATGTGAGATTTTAGGCTATGACTGTGATTTTGTTCAGTAGCAGACCTTTTTCCTATTTCACATTGTGTAACTTAACATCAGCAACTTTTCGGAATTGCCTACACTTCATTCTCAAGACAATGCAATGTAGAGACAGAAAGATCTGAAGGGTCACCTACTCTGTAGGGGCCGTCATGCCTGGCTGCTCCAAACAACTGTGTATGGAGCCGACCGTACTTCCTCTCGATATGCAGTAGTTTCAGCTGTTGAACCACTGGGGTCGCTTTTTGGAAGTTCCATGAATGTTTTCGTTTTATGTTTACTTTATTTCCTCTCGGGAAGTTAATTCTGCCTATAGTTTTTTGATGCCTACTGTCAGGATCTTCCAAAACTATTTCATTTTGTGTAATTGACAATCAGTCATGTGGATAAAGCAGCAGCTGCATTGAATTATTATTATTATTATTATTATTATTATTATTATTATTATTATTATTTTTCCGACCAATAATAATGCAAACAAACCTGCTGTACGGAGACAGGTATTGTGGCCGAAATCATTTTTTCGTTATCGGCGATGCTGAAGCTTGTATTTCCGTGACTATTACACTTTTATTACGTCATATTACTTTTGACCAATAAAACGGTACGAAAGGACGTCTTTCAACCAATCATGGCCGCTTATCGCACAATTTTATCGCTTCCCTAGCATTTGTTTAATTTTATCGCGTCCCTAGCATTTGTTTATTTTTATCACTACCCTAGCATTTGTTTCTTTGTTTGCCAACATTTCATACTGCACTGGTCTGGACGTCAAAAAAGAACAAAAAATTACAAACCACTCCAGTCGATGCACAGGACTTTCAAACATGACTCGCGTTGGCATTCAAGAACAAGAATTAATAAAGATCACTGGTCATATATGAAGAGCACCATTCGGAAATCCTGAATAAGTTGAGGGATACACCATGTACATCTACGAGTTCACTTCTTTTACGCACACGTCCAATATAACATCAACTGAACCACCAACCACCAAAACATTCAAATTTGAAAATTGTACTTTCAATAATTGTATCTTTTAAAATTATTCATGTTTATTTTTTATTTCATCATCGTTAATTAAAACGTTTCTTGTTTATTTCATCATTCCTAATTAAAACTTTTCTAACACTTGTTTATATATTATTTAGGTTATGTTTGTTATAGCTTCTGCAATATGATATTATGGATAGTCACGTATCAGAGATTGTTTAATACTAAGATTTATTGAAAATCATCTGTCAAGTGACGTTGATTACTGGTATCCGGATGATTGAAGTGGAATGCAAATGTTTTAATAAAAATGAAACTTAATCAACAAAGCCTTCTTGACTAATAACCGTCCACAGAGTCCAATGAATATTCCATAGTTGGCACAACTGATTACAAGAAAACATAATCATAAAACACTACTGCCATCTAGCGTAATGTTGAGATGGTACAATAGTACATTTGAAGACAGTTGTATTTTCTTAAGCCAATTAATATTTCATTGTGTTGGAGTACTTTGTTACTTCTAATCTTTATATACTTTCTTCTAATCGTGTAATAGTCAATTAAATCCCACTCGAGTTTTGATTTTTTCTAGATAAATCAAAACCTCTAGTGAGATTACTGTTGATAATCTCGAAATCGAGTTTTTGTATCGGCACAGTATTCTGTCTTACTACGTACTTTGTATAATACGAAAGTAAAAATAAAAAAGTGATGCCCATTGAAAATAACATTGCATAGGTATAATTCCTTCTGTATAACTGAGAATGCAAACCTGCGGTCTGCGAGATGCGACCTGCAGTCTGGCCTGAAATTTATGCTAGATGTAAACCACAGGCAGGCCTGAACCGTGGTGGAAGCGAGCCCGTTGTGTCAAGAGGACATAATGGAAACATTCCATCACGCGCCGCTGCTGTTAGCTTTTCATTGGCTTATTTTTGTACCCATCTTCCCGTTCATTACACCGTCCATTTTACATGATCTTTCACAGCTTGAATTAGGAGCTAATGCTGCTGACATCAGGAGTTTTTGTCTGCTCATGGGATAACAATACGGTTAGAATAAGCAGTTAATTACTATAGGTTATTACTTAAAATTCATGTATTACGTTTATAATGTACATCGTACGAAATAATTATGCTAATTCGAGGGAACTTTTACATTTACGGGCTTGGAGATTTTTCCCCTCATATTCACAGAATAAGGGAAAAGAGAAATGTTTAACATTTTGTGTAAATTTCGGGAAAAAATTTCATGGTTTTTGATGTTACAAATTGTGTACTATTCAATACGAGATGTTTTGGATGACTATGACTTCAAGGAATCACGGATACAAAAGAAATTTAATAATAATGATGAAGACGATGATGAAGTATATGGTTATGTCTCATAACCAGAACAAAGTACGGAATGGAAATATAAAAATTGGAATTTTATACTTTCAAAAGGTGGAAAAATTCAAAAACCTTGGAACAACAGTAACAAATATAAATGACACTCGAGAGGAAATTAAGCGAAGAATAATTATGGGAAATGCCTGTTATTATTCGGTTGAGAAGCTTTTATCATCCAGTCTGCTGTTAAAAAACTGAAAGTTAGCATTAAAACAGTTATATTACCGGTTGTTCTGTATGGTTGTGAAACTTGGACTTTCACTTTCAGACGAACAGAGGTTAAGGATGTTCGAGATTAAGGTACTTGGGAAAATATTTGGGGCTACGAGGGCTGAAGTAACAAGACAATGGAGAAAGTTACAAAACGCAGAACTGCACGCATTGTATTCTTCACCTAACATAATTAGGAACATTAAATCCAACGTTTGAGATGGGCAGGGCATGTAGCACGTATGGGCGAATTCAGAAATGCATGTACAGTGCTAGTTGGAAGACCGCACAGAAAAAGACCTTTAGGGAGGCCGAGACGTTGATGGGAGGATAATAATAATTGAGTGGATTTGAGAGAGATGGGATATGATGGTAGAGACTGAATTAATCTTGCTCAGGATAGGGACCGATGGTGGGCTTATGTGATGGCGGCAGTGAACCTCCAGGTTCTCTGAAAGCCATTTGTGAGTGTTTAGAGATTAAGGAAAAATGAAGATATTTAAAATTTTGTGCCAGTTTTGGGAAATATATTTTTGGATATCCTGCAAAATTTGTACCGTTTAGTATGAAGTGTTTTTATGTGGCTACGAGTGCAAAGAGTCGGCGACACAATAATAATAATAATAATAATAATAGTAATAAATACATTACACGGTAAGGTTAAAATTGACAATATGACTTATTAGCATAGTTACAATATTCTGTGTTACCTAGCGAGTTGGCGCACACAGTAGCGTTTGTGATAAATATTCGGGAGGTCCCGGGTTCAAACCCCGTGGCCGACCAATTCGAGTGGGGTTTTCATGGTTTCCCTCGGTTACAAAGGCGAATGCTAGATTGGAAATTTACATACGATGATTCATCATCGCCTCAATAACCAATATCATAAATATTAGACTAATCAAAATCTAAAATCAGTTACATGAACACAAGCCACCTACAACACACGATAGAAACAGGAACTTAACAATAGTAACAACTTCCTACTGATACATCCACAGATACCAACACGCGATATGATCACTGATATTAAAGCGCGTATAAATGAACATATTATATGAGCCAAAGTTGATTAAGCCGAAGTTGCGCAACCTGACAGGTGTTTGACAAGCAATTGCATGAACTAGAATGTGATTCTTTAATAATTTACATTTGAATTTTGACATGGTCAGGGAGAGAATTCCAGAGACATGGAATCGATATGCTGATAAATGATAAGTAGGGCCTATTGTGTATTTCGAGATAATGACCTAAAACCCACCAACTTCGGACAAGTTACCGTTATTTTTCTGTTAAAATTATTGCTGCTTTTTGTGAATTACTCCATTTATGAATGTTCACTCATGATAGGAAATATGAAAAAGTCCGTCCAGTAAGCCAACTTCAGAAGTATAGGATGACAAAGAGGAACGTACTGTTACCATGTCAATAACCGTTCATTTAGTATCATAGTTGTTGAGAGCATGTACTTCCATCAAAATATTAATGTTTGCAGCAGTACAGCGTCATTTTCTTTGTAGTATGAAGTTCTATAATTCCCGTACATAATTAGCCTACTCTTGTATGTTTGAGACAATCTTTGATGTCGGTATAAACTGTATTTACACGAGTTTAGTTGAAAAAAAGCTTTTATACTTAATAAAAAAAACACGCATAAAACTTGTTTCGTCGTAAAATTCATTATGATACGAGTACTGTAAAGTGACAACTGCCATAGCAACGTCTATTAGAGTTGTTTAAACAACTCAGGATTTATGTGACTGGAGGCATAGAAGGCGATCTTTGCATGTGGCACCCGCGTAAGACAATGCAATAAATGTCATAATACATCGTTATAAACCGCCCGCTAGCGGGACACTTTAATTAAATTAACTTCTTCATCAGAATGGTGTTTGCATTTCTAAAATACATATTTTTTTATTTATATATTAATACGACAGTTGTAAAACATTAATTTTATTCTTCAAATAATAATAATTTTTTACGATATCTGTTAAAATAACGTTTTATTTTGAGATTAGTGATGTTTAAGGAACGATGCCGAAGACGGAGTGGAGCAACCTTGCGAACAAAATAAAATAATTTTTAACATGAGTGTCGGTCACTATTTTTAGACAGCCATTCGTCCGTGCTTCTATAGAGACGATTGTGGCGACTTCTTCACTGATGTATTTTTTTCCCATCCTGTAAAATAGTGAAATTTTATCACTTTATTGCGAGCGGCGGTATAGTTCAGTGGTAGAGGATTTGACTGCAGATCTTGAGATCCCGCGTTGTAGTTCCATCCTTACAAATTACAGAGTTGCGGCCGTAAGGTAGACAGAATGCATAACATTTTTTTGAAAGAGTGCAGCAAGATGAGACCATTTTGTCTGTTCTGGCAATGTCTGACGTAGCGAACTTTCACCTTCGCGGGTTCGTGAATAAGCAAAATCTTTGTTACTATGCAGAAAGGAACCCACAATGTCTTCATGAGAAACCTTAACACAGCCAAAAAGTCTTAGTCTTGTGCGCTGTTGGAGTTCCCATTGGCGTCGTCGAACCTTATTTTTTTGAAGACGATGAAGAACGTCCACTCACTGTCAAGGCCGATGGAAGTTATTTGCGGGATGTTATATTCAATAATAAAATGGCAATTCACGTACGTCTGACTGCAATAGGCCTACTGTGCTCCAACCACGAGAAAGACTCCGCGGATGAGACGAAGGGAGGGGGTAATGCTGTGAATGAATGTTGATGTCATAAGATGTCATAAGGTCACACACGTGGGTACTCTTATCTCTATTGGCTAGCTCTCACAGCACAAACCATAGCATTGATACAGACATATTGATACTACCCTAGTTACAAAATTAGATCACAGTTAATCTCTTGGTCTTTTAATCTCTTCATACAGGAAATAACATATGCAGGAGAGCGCATGGTTTTTAAACTGGCTTTATAACGGTAATATTATTTATCTACTCCGTTCCAATAGATGAGGCAATAGTAAGCACATTCCTTTCACGGTTGAGCTCCTGGTTGGAGAACAGTAAATAAAGTTTTTATAGTTATGCATCTTTTTATTTTGTACTATTTCCCAAGACTCACCTTGTACTACTACTACTACTACTACTGCTGCTACTACTACTACTACTACTGCTACTACTACTACTACTGCTACTACTGTTACTACTACTACTACTACTACTGCTACTACTACTACTACTACTACTGCTACTACTACTACTACTACTACTGCTACTACTACTGCTACTACTACTTACTACTACTACTACTACTACTGCTACTACTACTACTGCTGCTACTACTACTACTACTACTACTTACTACTACTACTGCTACTACTACTACTACTTACTACTACTACTACTTACTACTACTACTACTTACTACTACTACTACTACTACTACTACTACTACTTACTACTACTACTACTACTACTACCTACTACTACTACTGCTACTACTACTATTACTACTACTACTTACTACTACTACTTACTACTACTACTACTTACTACTACTACTACTACTACTACTTACTACTACTACTACTACTGCTGCTACTGCTACTACTACTACTACTGCTACTACTACTACTACTACTGCTACTACTACTACTTACTACTACTACTACTACTTACTACTACTACTACTACTACTGCTGCTGCTGCTACCTAATAATTTGTTGCTATGAAGTGATGTAATGATTGGAAGGCTTTTCTAAATAGAAGTTTACTAACTCTATCGCTAGTTTGTCGTGTGTCCCGTAGCAATTGTTATGTAACTTCATTTATAACTGTTTCCAATGACTTTTCATTGGTAGGACTGCAGTTTGATGGTGGATGCTGTTCTTCCTGAACCCATATAATATTCCGCTCTGCGAGAGCAGCGTGTGTTGTCCAGCGTGCTAGGTCACGTGACCCAGAGCCCACGCTAGTTCACTAACACTTCTGAATTGGAAGTTACAGCACGACAAAGGCTGCAGTTTATATTTAGCTCAAGCAACAACTCACGTGTTCGAATTCTGCCTACTGTTGAAACGAGAGGTCATAAACTCTGTTGTTATGTATTTCTCTGTTGCTGTCTTATGTAAGTTAAAGTAAGATATAATATTTATGGCTATCTGGAGTACAGCACAACCGTGGCTGTTTCAACTGGCGATTTATTACTCTGGGACTGAGGTTCAGTGCCGTGTAAGTCCTTTAAGGTCTGCCGACATAGCGACTGTGAGACAGGTTTTCCCTGAGTAGTTCAGTTTCTAGTACCGTTCTCGTCCTATCATTGTGTTATTGCAGAGATGGGTATCGTGCCTCACTTGAGAATTTGTGCCTCACTGACCTTCAAAGAGCTTATCGCTCTGAGTGACATCATCTTCACAGTCCCCGTTCCTCCCTCACGTAGCTCCTAGGCGTGGGCAGGTTCTATATCAGTTTCATAAGCAATATCAGTGGTGGCATAATGACATTATCAAAGCAGTGTGAACGCGTTAGAAAACGATTATTTCATGAGAAATGGGAGGAAGAGTTTTTTTGCTGTTTAGAAGTGGAGGATATACGATGTATGTTATGCTCGAAAATCCTATTAGGCATTATTAAATTTAATATACAACGACATTACTCCTTATGTCATAAAGAACATGCTGAATTAGAAGGTAAGACAAATTAAATGTTATTTTTCGTACTATTCCGAAGAAAATTTATGATCTTAACATTTGCATAGTATACTAAATACGACATTATACTTTAGACACGCACCATTAAAAGGTAGCCTACGAGGAATTGTTGTTTGTACGAATTTTATAAAAAAAAAATAGCAAATGTGCGTAGAAAACGAAATATGATTTTCTGAAATTATTTTAGGTCGAGAACGTGCAAATCTATTAAGTAATCTTGAGAAACGCCAGAATATTCAAGAAAATAAACGTAGACAACGTGATGGAATATTATTGGCTAGTTACTCATTTTGTCGCCTGTAATTTAAATCATTTCAGCTATAGAGAAACAGTAAAGAGGTTTATGATTAAAGCTGCCGAATTAATTTGCCAATTTGAATAAAAGTTTTCGAGTCTCTCACGTTAACCAAGCGCTTTCCTAATAATTCGCCACTGACCGCCTTAGCGATTACGATAAGGTGACGCAGGTTACAGCAGTTTATATTTCCCATCCTACTCTGAAGTCTCCTCTCCTAGTAAACAAACTATTTCAAATCGAGTGCCTCGCGTAACCGAAAATTGTGCCTATGTATGTGTTATTGTTTATGAATTAATTTCCTGCCCTGAGAGAAATTTCAAACTTGTAACTACCATTATGTAAAAGTTACTTTTTTGTCTTAACTCGCGACACATTGAACAAGGTGACACATTGTCTAGACACTCATCTGGTTTTCCAAGATTTTATGAATCTGTTTTTTCCTCGCTTCTTTATGGCTTGCCCCCAGACTCTACTTGGTGTTCATTTGAAAGTGTGTCATGACGTCACTGTTGATGAGTCAGCGATTTGAAGCGAGTTTCAGCTTTTATGTCAGAGAAGTTGCCTATTATTCAAGGCGTTCAATCTGAACTGAAAACGTGTACTGTATAACTTGAACGTCGTAGCAACAGATGGCGGTCTGTACGGTCTGTGTGCTACCATAACCTCTTTCGAACTGTGTTTTGCGCGGCCAAGTCGTACGCAGGGCATTTGTTATCATCGGTTGCGTACGGCAACATTCCACAACACAAATCAAATGCTCCGTGTCCATGTTGACCGTCGAAGTTAATGTCAACAAATACGTAAGTAATCGTCTTAACACTTTCCCTATATCCCGATAGTAAGAAAAAACTCACCTCAGTACGTGTTTCCAAACAGTTCACATTCCTGCCACTACCGGCGTTACGGTAAGTATCGGTAAGTACTCTTATGAATGAACGCCGTACTTGCTAGGCAACTTCTCTGGCACATAAGTAATACGCCTCTGCGGAAGTGTAGGAAGATTGAATTCTCTAGGCTCATCGACTAGCCACATGACGGCATACAGCGAGCCATGACACACTTTGAACTGAACACCCAGTAGTGGCATGTCTGCGGACCCTTCACGGAAAGTTGATTAAATATCTCTGTACCAAATTACGTTCGCGATTAATTTTTTTATTTATTTATAAGTGCTTGCATGGAATTATCATTCGTCACGCATTTTTATACATTGCTTTCACGAGTAGTTTCTGGTAACAAAAGTAGTTTCAAATATCTGAAATCCAACTTGAAATTACAACCATTCAGAGTGAAATTCTGTGGTGGACAATTTCGGTGTTAGAGCGGTTTTCTCGAAACTTCCCTACTTTATTCATAATTCACTGTAATCGGTACAGAAGGCAACACGTGATATTCTCACTTGACTCAGTTTGGATACACCAAGTAAATACAGATGTATAATCACCAACTCCTGATTTACAAGCATGTTCTGGATTCAGGAACATTTACTCATTTTCAGATCTGTTTGTAAACACACCTTTCACTGTCGGCAACTTCTCCGACATATGTGTTCTGCGGGTAGTCGTGTATGTTTAACTTACCGGTGAAGAGTGTATCAACCTGTATGTAGTTGTATGGTATTCTCTGTTGTAAAGTTTTGCAGTTCCTTTATCTGTTATTGACGACCTATCAAATCGTGGCTATGTAGCATCGGAGGAATAGATTCACTCGAAATGTTACTATGACGAATTACCTGACATTTTCCTTACATTTACAGAAAGCCTTAGAAATAAAACTCTTCCAGGTACCCATTTAATCCAAGCGAGATTCGAATCTACACCCGATACAGCCTCGGAATACTATTTTTCATTTGAAAATCCTTAATAACACTTGTAGCATACAAGTTCGAAGTTTTTTTAAGAGTTCTCCAGTTTCCTTTACAGACGTTAACATCATTTTCAATGGAAGAATCAAAACTACCCTCACAAACAGTAGATAGAATATGCTTAGAAAGACTTAAACCGCAGTTTTATGATCATTATGATGATGGTGATATCATTCCTGCTGTACCTCATTTCATTTTCATCTTTATATCATTTCTTCAATCTCTGTTCGGTGATTTGGTGATATATCAAAATAATGACACAAATTTAAATAATAATAATAATGATGATGATAATAATAATAATAATAATAATAATAATAATAATAATAATAATTGCTTACAAATGGCTTTTAAGAAACTTGGAGGCTCATTGCAGCCCCCAAATAAGAGCGCTATTGTTCCCTATCCTGAGCAAGATTAATCCAGTCCCTAGCATCATATCCCACCTCCGTCAAATCCATTTTAATATTATCTTCCCATCTACGTCTCGCTTCCTCTAAGGTCTTTTTCCCTCAGGTCTTCCCAACTAACACTCTATATGCATTTCTGGATTCACCCATTCGTGCTAAATGCCCTGCCCATCTTAAACGTCTGGATTTAATGTTCCTAATGATGTCAGGTGAAGAATACAATGCATGCAGTTCTGCGTTGTGTAACTTTCTCCAATCTTCTATAATTTCATCCCTCTTAATTCTATAGGCCTATATTTTCCCATGCATCTTATTCTCGAATAGTCATACATATGTTCCTCTTTCAAAGTAAGAGTCCAAGTTTCATAACCATACAGAACAATCTTTAAATTCTAACTTTCAGTGCTTTTGAAGGCAGACTGGATGACAAATGCTTCTGTACCGAATAATAGCAGGCAATAATAATAATAATAATAATAATAATAATAATAATAATAATAATAGTGATAATAATGGTGGTAGTGGATATTATTATTATTATTATTATTATTATTATTATTATTATTATTATTATTATTATTATTATTATTATTATTATTATTATTATTATTATTATTGAAGGGATGAGTCATTCCTACGCTGTATTTTATAGACCGAAGCTGTTCGAGAGCTATATTATTGGATGTTAACCGATTTCTCTTTTTCATATACGTTGATTCATCAGCGATATTAATGAAGCCGGGGATAAAAACAAATACATCGTCCTCTCAGATATAATTTGTGGTTTATGATTCATTTCTTCTCTTGTGTAGTCACGAATCTGTAAATGAAAATCGTGTAATTTGGAAAGGAATTTTTTCCCTAGCTCAAGAACATGAATCGTGTTTAAGTGAGTTTTAATAAGACACACCTTCGTGTATTCAGGACAGACGAAGAATGGAAGAAGGTCTTTTTATTGCTCTTAACTTCTCAAAAAGAAATGTAAAACCGGATTTGGATCCATGACTCGTCGTCTTTTTGGTGCTGCTCAGTTGCGGATTTCGTTTTATGGAGGATGCGTCATGCGATGTTTACGCCCCTAAAGTCGAAACTACCGAACAAGCTCCGCGGCTCCGAAGTGAGGTAGAGACACAGGGGACATTCTGTCAGGTAGCGTGCTTGCCCCTGTTCACCAGTTCGAAGATAAGCTGATCTTTTTAATCCGACTTTGAGAGGTTTTTTATCTGCTTGCTCATTCATCATTCCAGACGGGGCCTATACAACTAGTATGCGTCATCCAGAGAATCCGATTTCTATACTCAACGAATCATTTAAGATGTGTGATTGATGGAGCTGCAGTGGGACAGGTTTTCTTTGAATACTTAGGTTTTCCTGTCAGTTAAGAGGGGGAGAGGATGAAATTTCTATTTTCCATAATTTTTAAATTAGGGACTCAATATTTTGTATTCTTCCTATAAGTATTCTTGCATTTGTTTCATTATAATCGGATGAATTATTTTTCAGTAATTCAAACTAAAAAAAAAAATAAAAATATTTCCAAAATCTACTTCCTCTTACAATATTTAAATTCCATACATTACTCTTTTCTTACTTGTCTCCTATGGTTAGAAAAAAAATAGCCACCGGCGTGGCTCAGTCAGTTAAGTCGCTTGCCTGCCGGTCTGAAGTTGCGCTCGGGTGCGGGTTCGATCCCCGCTTGGGCTGATTACCTGGTTGGGTTTTTTCCGAGGTTTTCCCCAACCGTAAGGTGAATGTCAAGTAATCTATGGCGAATCCTCGGCTTCATCTCGCCAATTACCATCTCGCCGACGCTAAATAACCTAGTAGTTGATACAGCTTCATTAAATAACCAACTAAAATGGTTATAAAATAACTAAATATAGTCTACATGATTTTAAATTTACATAGGGTAAAGTTTGGTGATATTGTGATAGGGTAATATTGTAATAGTTCTTTTTGAGAATTTATTACAATTTGTTTTGTGCAGAAACTTGTCCAAGAACATTCCCTTAATAGGTTGACGCAAAAACCGATCTTCCTCTCGCCCAGTAAAATAGTAATTAATAAATTCTGTAAAAGAACTATTACAATATTACTCATTTCACAGTGTTACCAGCCTTTACCCTATACTAGATTATTCAAAAGTAGGCCTAAGTTACATTTTGACGTCGCCATAATCTTTTTAAGAATTAAGATGTACACAAAAGTAGAACACACTTATACTGATAAAGATGTGGATTTTATTGGATTCAGTTTAAACGTTGAATATGTCCGCCATTTTGTTCTTCAACAAGCGACACTACTAATAAATCTGGTGGAATATCTCCAATTTGTTGCGAAATTGCGTATTTTTAGTTCGTCGGTAGTCGAAGGATTAGTTAAAATTCCACAGCCAAAAATCTGCTGGATTGATATCGGGGGAACGCGCTGGCCGGGTGTTAGAAAAATGTCTGCTTATTATGCGATCACCAAACGTGTTACGTAACAATCGCTTAACTTGCGTATAAATATGGGAAAGTAAAGTCAAAACCTTTTTAAAACACAGTCAATGATAATGATTTAAAAATTCAATAAGGAGTAAATTTACTTTTGACACATCACAAACAAATCCGTTTACCATGTTAAACCAAAAGAAATGAGTGTGCTAAATGAACAAATCCCAGTTACCCCATTTTGCGTATACGTTAATTTTTAAAAATGTTATATCTATTTCAACTTACTTTTGAATAACTCTATATATTGGAAAGAAAATGTTCTAAAAATATATCTAACTTCAAAGTTTAAGTATTAGTGCCTACTAAATATGTTTTATTTTCCTATTTGGAAAGTATTTAGTTTGTCAAAAAATGCTACTGTGTTTTGTTAACCAGAGAATACCGAGTAAATCGTAAATAATGTCATTAATTTCAGGAGATTATTCGTTGGTATATTTCAAAGAAAAAAGCTTAGTACAGTTTTACTCGTTTCTGCTTCCTTTCCGAGCTAAAATTTGTTTCACTGAAACCTTTTAAGTATACGCAGCCTTTTTAATGATTGGAGTTGTGCACATCTTGGTCTAAGTTGACCTTATTCCATCTAAAGATTTCCTGAGTACCCTAAATCCTGAGTGACACTATAATTCCTTACAACTGGTCACGCTCATAAGCGTTCTGAACCAATCACGATCGTCATTAACTGTCATCGCCTCTTACAAGTCACGCACCAATGATGCAGTCTATAGAATTAAGTTGGATAAGTAATTAGGGTTGTAATGTTGATTTAGTATTCCGTTCTGCCCACACCACGGTTTAATGGGCATCATGCTTGTACACGAGCCGTTTGTGTTATAAGTGCTTTGTCTTAAATGTTAGTATTGGAAAAAAAACCGTACACAAAAATTGTTTATTTTGTATTGATTCTTATTTGTTATGAGCAAATAAGTTTAATTACTCTGTTAAGAACAACATTGCGGTTAATAAACTCAGGACGTTGGCGAAGAGTGTGTAACAAAATTAGTGACAGATTCGCTTAACTTCCTGATTCCAGATCGATGTCTGTTGCTCCAAGTGAAAGGAATTCATGTTTGAATTGGTGAGGGTAACAAAAATATTAAGCAATCAAACTCTAAACAGATTGGAACCCAGATATCTCTTCCTCAGTATGCCGATTTAGGTATACAGTTAATAGTCGAATATCTGCAACAATGAAGAGAACAGGCATTTTGATTTTATTTAGTTATTTTGATCTGTTTTTAACGACATTGTATCAACTGCGAAATTATCTAGCGTCTGTGGAATTGGTCATAGCGGGATAAATCTCAAGATTCGAAAAGATATCAAGCATTCGTCTTATAATTGAGGAAACCTCGGAAGAAGTCCAACCAGGCAATCATCTGTGTTGAATTGAAACCCACGCCCAATCGCAGCTTTGAATATGCATGTAAACACGCTGACGCCTGAGCTAAGCTGGTGACCTCGTCCATGTTGAATTTAGGCCCTAAAAGTAGACCTGTTTGCTGCCGAAAACGTTCTTAAGGGGAGCCTGTACACCGAAGTTTGACAAAAAAAAAGACATTTTGTTTCTTATCGTTTTTCGATAGTTTAATATGTGTAAAATGATAATATGATTCATTTCTTCTAATTTTCAGCTTTTAGCCCTATCTTCAGCAAAAATATTGTAGTAATTCTTAATGCAAAAAATGTTATCAATGAAATATGTTTTCTTGCCAAGCGCTCAGTGAAATTTTAAATTTATTTAGCCAGTTGTATAGATAAAAGTATGTTACATATTATACTCTTTTTTTTTTCCCTACATTTGTATTTTTTATCACTTCTGAGAAACGTGCATCCAAAATTGAGGAATTTAATATTGCAAGATATGGAAACTTTGACACCATTTTTTTTGTGCACTTTCTTAATTTTTGTGGTGATATTGGTACACTTTCCTCAGAAAGTATTGTACCGAGAAGGCTGAAATTATTATACAATGTCAATTTGATGGCATTTTACACAGTAGGTTAAAAAAATAAGTTTATTTCTATCTTCAGCAAAAATAAAAAAATAATTTGCAGTCATTTATAAAGCAAAAAATATTATCAATGCATTTTTTTTTCCAACCGCTCAGTGGAATTTTAAATTTATTTAACCGGTTGTATACTCGTACATAAAGATATGTTAAGAATACCTTACTTTTTCTACACTTGTATCTCCTATAACTCCTGAGAAAAGTGTACCCAAAATTGAGGAATTTAACATTGTAAGATATGGAAGTAGAGATTCCCCGGAATAAAGTACTTACTACTACTATAGTCCCCGTGTATATGTGTACTTAATAAGATCGATAAAGCTCGAATGGAATTAATTTGTATCATCTCGTGGGGTGCGGCGACTTGTGACGGGGGGGGGGTGGATTTGCTTGCTTTTTCCACTCTGAAATTAATCCCATCCGAGCTTTGCCAGTCTTATTAAGTACACACAAGATGCCTTTCTTGGAAACGACGTTTTTTGCAAGCTCCTATGATTTTCACGTAACCATACTTGTCATCAGAAAGGGTTGTTATGTACCCCTCCCAAAAAAAGGCTAGATTTTCTTGGGCATTGCTACTGTGATACACCGTGCACTCTGATTATGAAATCACTCACTACTGGTCTGTCACCTCTCACCGCAATTCAGCTGTCGGTGTGATTCCTGACGCACATGACTTCATTCAAATTCGTTATCAGAGATCGGAAACAACTCTGTAGTTTAATATGTGTACGTGCGTGCGTACGTACCATTTCCCCGCTTGGTAGTGTAATGGTACGCATTACAACTTTTTCTTATATAATTAATAGAAAAGAATGTTGTTGAGAAATACAGACGTGGACAAATTATTAGCAAAACTGAAGATTTTTATTATATATTTTTACAAAATTCGACTCTTCAATTTAGACTACAGTTGGCATTTTTGCATATTTACAAATTATTAGCAATACTGAAGATTTTTATTAATATTTTTACAAAAGACTACTGTTGACTTTTTGCATATTTACAAATTATTAGCAAAACAAGATTTTTGTTATATATTTTTACATAATTTGACTCTTCAATTTAGACTGCAGTTGACATTTTTTAACATTTACAAATTATTAGCAAAACTCAATTTTTATATTATATTTTTTTTTTATAAAATTTGTCTCTTCAATTTAGACTGTAGGCCTACTTGACATTTTGGATATTTCCAAATTAGTAGTAAAACTCAAAATTTTTATTGTATATTTTTACGAAATTAGACTCTACAGTTTGGACTACAGTTGACATTTTGGATATTTTCAAATTATTAGCAAAACTGAAGATTTTTATGATATATTTTTACAAAATTAGACTCTTCAATTTGGACTACAGTTGACATTTTGCATAAGCTATTTACAAATTATTAGCAAAACTGAAGATTTTTATTAGGGCCTATATATTTTTACAAAATTTGACTGTTCAATTTAGACTAGCCTACAGTTGACATTATTGCATATTTTTATCTACTGTAATGATAGAAATATGCAAAATTGTCAACTGTAGTCTAAATTGAAAAGTCAAATTTTGTAAACAGAATTATTATAAAAATCGTCAATTTTGTTAATAATTTGTCCACGTCTGTACTTTTGTAACTTGTAAATATTAGTAGAATTAATTATTTTATTATCTCCGAAAGTTTCAGTGTTACATTAAAATTATCTTGAAATTTATAACAATAGGAAGTTAGATGCGTGCAATTACTCCACTCTCCCTACTCTTTATTTTCCAACTACACGCAGTGTCTGGCAGTCTACTTTCGCCTCATTCCTCCAGTCCTTGAATCCTGTGTAGTCCTCTTCTTTCATCCGTCGTCCTCAGCTACATTACAATCTAGAGATGAATAGAAATTCCTGGGCTTGAAACGTGTCCGAGAATGAGTTGAGAGTATTCAAAAGACACGTTTTACATCGTATGCAGAGTTGTGTAATGTTTTTATACATAACCGCATCGGGCGTGACACGGGGAACCATAGCACTTCTTATCCACACCTACACACTCAGGAACCACGGTCCATAGACCCATATATGTGTTCTTTGCTTTCATTTGAAACCACTGGCAATTTCTGCAGTTCCATTTTGAACTGTATTTAGCCTATACTCGGTGGTTTGCTTTCAGGGTAATGCATATGGCAGTGCATCATTATCCTAATGACATACAATGAGCTTATTCTAGTCATTGCGGCAGGAGGTTTGTAAGGCCTCGAGAAACATGCATGGGCAGAAAAAAATGCCCTTGTTTCTGTATCTGATGTCCCGCTTCTATTTGAGCGAAAGGGCTTTGGGACGGTTAAGTAATGGCAGATGTAGTTTGCGAAAGGCGTTCTAATGCGAGAGATTTCCTGCAGTTGCAGATATCAATCCCATAATGTTTGTAATTATTATGAAGTGCTGTGGTATTTTGTGCATTTAGCTCTGTAGAGAGAAATCAACTTTCTAGTACTTCTTTTTAAACTTACTTACTGACTGGCTTTTAAGGAACCCGGAGGTTCATTGCCGCCCTCACATAAGCCCGCCATTGGTCCCTATCCTGAGCAAGATTAATCCAGTCTCTATCATCATATCCCACCTCCCTCAAATCTATTTTAATATTATCTTCCCATCTACGCCTCGGCCTCCCCAAAGGTTTTTTTCCCTCCGGCCTCCCAACTAACACTCTATATGCATTTCTAGATTCGCCCATACGTGCTATATGCCCTGCCCATCTCACACGTCTAGATTTAATGTTCCTAATTATGTCAGGTGAAGAATACAATGCGTGCAGTTTTTTTCGTTGTGTAACTTTCTCCATTCTCCTGTAACTTCATCCCTCTTAGGGTCGTATTCATAGACGAGACTTTTGACCAAAGTTGACGTTGGAAAGTCTAAAGTTACCATTTTCCTATTCACAGTCGATAGTTTGACGAAAGTAAACTTCAATGGTGACTTTACTCCGAAGTCGCCGAAAATCTAGACTTGGACTTTGACTTTGGTTCGTGGACATAAGGAAAATGGCTGATATTTGCAAAATTGTTGAATTTGCCGATAATATTGAGGACATCCAGGAGATTATTAAAGCTTCTCATTTTTTAGCGTATTTTTATAGATTATAAATTCAAATCAAGGTACAAATTAAAATATATCCTCGTCATGTTTCAACTTTCAACGATGAATAATCAAAAAGGATTATTAGATTAGATTAGATTAGATTAGATTTATTTATTTAACGTGGTAGAGATAAGCCATGTATTGTGGGTCCCTATCACCACAGCATGGCGCGTCCTCAGGTTGCGGATAGAGGAGACGGCCTCCAGATATGGAGGGTAGCTGCGAATATATTGAATAAGCAGTCGTGGACAGCCGATAAGGGGTGGTCCTCCAGCTTGGGGGTTGGGCGGAGGGCTAACAACCCATCACCGTAAAAAACAGCTTGTTACTTATCCCTATAATAAGCCTCGGAATAGGACTGATTCTCTGGCACGACCACAGCAAAGGAATAAGGATTTGAGATTTGGCACTTGGAACGTAACTAGTCTTTATAGAACAGGAGGGGTAACATTAGTAGCAAAAGAACTAGCTAGATATAGAATAGACTTCGTAGGAGTACAAGAGGTTAGGTTAGATGGGAATGGCATATCACAAATAGGAGAGTACTTGTTGTATTATGGGGAAGGAAACAATAATCACCAATTAGGAACAGGATTCTTTGTTCATAAAAGAATAAAATCAGCAGTAAAAAAGGTCGAATTTATCAGTGACAGGTTATCATATTTAGTACTTAAGGGTAGATGGTGCGACATCATAGTTATAAATGCTCAGGCCCCTACAGAAGAGAAAGACGACCATATAAAGAATAGCTTCTATGAGGAATTGGAACATACTTTTGATCAGTTCCCTAGATATCACATGAAAATTTTATTGGGGGATTTCAATGCTAAAGTAGGACGGGAGGATATTTTTAGACCAACTATTGGAAAAGAGAGCCTACACGCAATTAGTAGTGACAATGGAGTTAGATTAGTCACCTTTGCCACATCGAAAAATTTAATTGTCAAAAGTACAACATTCCCCCATAAGGATATACATAAATATACTTGGACTTCTCCAGATGGATTGACACACAACCAAATAGATCACATCTTGATAGATAAACAGAGACATACTAGTATAGTAGATATTCGAACTTTCAGGGGTGCAGACTGTAATTCTGACCATTATTTGGTGATTGGAGAATTAAGAGAAAGATTATCAGTAGCCAAGCGAGTAGAGCAACAAGTTAATATTACTAAATTCAATATTTTGAAATTAAAGGACGAGGAAGCTAAGCAAAATTATCAGGTCGAAATTTCGAATAGGTTTGCCACTTTAGAAAGTTCCGACGAAGTTGAGAAAGAATTAGATGTTAATAGCGTGTGGGAAAATATCAGAGATAGTATCAAAATTGCAGCTGAGCAGAGCATAGGTTATTATGAAACTAAGAAAAAGAAACCGTGGTTTGATGAAGATTGTTGCATGGTAGTAGAAAGAAGAAAACAGGCAAAATTGAAATTCTTACAGGATCCAGTTGAGGAGAAGAGAGATAATTATTTCAATGAAAGACGGGAAGCAAGTCGTACACTTAGGAATAAAAAGAGAGGTTACTTGAAGGACAAACTGAATGAGGTAGAAACAAATAGTAAGAATAAAAACATTCGAGATTTATATAAGGGTATAAAGGAATTTAAGAACGGATATCAGCCAAGGGTAAACGTGATCAAGGATGAGAATGGTGACTTGCTTGCAGACTCTCCATCAATCCTAAACAGATGGAAAAACTATTTTGCGCAACTACTAAATGTACATAGGCCAAATAGAAATGATCGGGACGAAATTGAAATACAAACTGCTGAGCCATTTATACCCGAACCCACGCTTTCAGAAGTCGAAATTGCGATAGAAAATATGAAAAAGTACAAGTCTCCAGGTATCGATCAAATTCCAGCAGAATTAATACAAGAGGGTGGGAGTGCATTATATAGCGAAATTTATAAACTTGTACTTGCTATTTGGGAAAAGGAAATTGTACCAGAACAATGGAAGGAGTCCATAATTGTACCTATTTTTAAAAAGGGGGACAAAACCAACTGTGGTAACTTTCGAGGAATATCACTTTTGTTGACGTCATACAAAATTTTGTCGAATATTCTTTTGAGAAGATTAACTCCGTACGTAGATGAAATTATTGGGGATCATCAGTGCGGTTTTCGGCGTAATAGATCGACTATTGATCAGATTTTTTGTATTCGACAGATAATGGAGAAAAAATGGGAGTATAAGGGTACAGTACATCAGTTATTCATAGTTTTCAAAAAGGCTTATGACTCGGTTAAGAGGGAAGTATTATATGATATTCTTATTGAATTTGGTATTCCCAAGAAACTAGTTCGATTAATTAAAGTGTGTCTCAGTGAAACATACAGCAGAGTCCGTATAGGTCAGTTTCTATCTGTTGCTTTTCCAATTCACTGCGGGCTAAAGCAAGGAGATGCACTATCACCTTTACTTTTTAACTTCGCTCTAGAATATGCCATTAGGAAAGTTCAGGATAACAGGCAGGGTTTGGAATTGAACGGGTTACATCAGCTTCTTGTCTATGCGGATGACGTGAATATGTTAGGAGAAAATACACAAACGATTAGGGAAAACACGGAAATTTTACTTGAAGCAAGTAGAGCGATCGGTTTGGAAGTAAATCCCGAAAAGACAAAGTATATGATTATGTCTCGTGACCAGAATATTGTACGAAATGGAAATATAAAAATTGGAGATTTATCCTTCGAAGAGGTGGAAAAATTCAAATATCTTGGAGCAACAGTAACAAATATAAATGACACTCGGGAGGAAATTAAACGCAGAATAAATATGGGAAATGCGTGTTATTATTCGGTTGAGAAGCTCTTATCATCCAGTCTGTTGTCGAAAAATCTGAAAGTTAGAATTTATAAAACAGTTATATTACCGGTTCTTCTGTATGGTTGTGAAACTTGGAGTCTCACTCTGAGAGAGGAACATAGGTTCAGGGTGTTTGAGAATAAGGTGCTAAGGAAAATATTTGGGGCTAAGCGGGATGAAGTTACAGGAGAATGGAGAAAGTTACACAACACAGAACTGCACGCATTGTATTCTTCACCTGACATAATTAGGAACATTAAATCCAGACGTTTGAGATGGGCAGGGCATGTAGCACGTATGGGCGAATCCAGAAATGCATATAGAGTGTTAGTTGGGAGACCGGAAGGAAAAATACTTTTAGGGAGGCCGAGACGTAGATGGGAGGATAATATTAAAATGGATTTGAGGGAGGTGGGGTATGATGATAGAGACTGGATTAATCTTGCACAGGATAGGGACCGCTGGCGGGCTTATGTGAGGGCGGCAATGAACCTTCGGGTTCCTTAAAAGCCATTTGTAAGTAAGTAAGTAAGGTAGAGATAAGGCCGTCAGGCCTTCTCTGCCCCTCTACCAGGGGATTACAACTATAACATGAACAATAAGATTACAATTAATATTAAATTTACAATTACAATTACAATAAAAATTAAAGTGCGACAAGAATACCTGATTAATGAAAACTAGACATTTTATCATAAAAGTTAAGAACAAAGAATATTTTTGTATTTACTAAATTACAAATTAAACCTAGAATAACAAAATTCTATAGTGATGAAATTACCGGATATTGAGATATTTTGTGGTAGATTAAAAAAACTATTTACAAGAAACCATGTCTGAACGAGTCTCAATTACTGACCAAGTGCCTAGTAAGTTTGCGTTTGAATTGAATTTTATTTCGACAGTCCCTGATGCTAGCAGGTAACGAATTCCAGAGTCTTGGCAGGGCTATTGTGAAAGAGGATGAGTATGAGGAGGTGCGATGGGATGGTATTGTTAGTATTGTTTCATGGCGAGAGCGTGTGTTCAGATTGTGGTGGGAAGAAAGGTAAGTGAAGCGAGACGACAGATACGAAGGAATAGAAGAGTTCAAGATTTCGAAGAGAAAGAGAAGTGAATGTAAATTTCTTTTCTTATCTAGTTTAAGCCAACCTATTGCTTCCAGGGATGGGGTAATATGATGATATTTACGAACATTGCTTACAAAACGTACACACAAATTATGAGCACGTTGAAGTTTCATTTTGTTGCCGCTGGAAAGGTCAGTCAGTAAAATGTCAGCATAGTCAAAATGGGGAAATACAAGGGTCTGCACAAGGGACTTTTTTAAGCAAGAGGGAAGATGAACATTTATCCTTTTTAGCAAATGAATAATAGAATATACTTTTCTGCGGGTTTCTGTGATTTGCATGTCCCAGTTGAGATTATTATCCATGTGAATGCCAAGATTTTTTACCGAAGAACTGAAAGGGATATGCACTGTACTTACTTTAACGGGGGAAATGTCGAGTTGCTTTACAGCGTCGGTTTGCCGTTTGTGTCCTAATATGATTGCTTGTGTCTTTCCAGGATTGATATTAAGATGGAATTTCTTTGTCCATGTCACAATCGAGTCAATGTCTTCGTTCAATTTATCTATAGCGTCATTTATTCGATCTAAGCGGGAAGAGATGTAGCATTGAAGGTCGTCAGCATACAAGTGATAGTTACAATGCCTTACATGAGATGTAATATCCTTGACATATATTGTGAACAACAATGGTCCGAGTACCGAACCCTGTGGTATACCTGATGTTATGTTAAGCCAGGAAGAGCTTCGATTCCCGGATACAACACACTGTTGTCTTTCCCGTAAGTAGGATTCGAACCAACTCACAGCAGTCTCTGACAAATGCAAATTTCTCAATTTATGGGTGAGAATGTCAAAATTTACAGAGTTGAAAGCTTTGCTAAGGTCAAGAAGTGTTAGTATTGTTACTTTATTAGAGTCGATTGCTTCACGAATGTCTTCTGTCACTTTAAGTAGAGCAGTGCTTGTGTTGTATCCAGCTCTGAAACCTGACTGATACTTGTCGAATAGTTTGTGTTCGTTCATGTAATTAGTAATTTGTCTGTGTACGATTCTTTCCAGTGCTTTTGATATGGCTAGCAGGATACTGATTGGTCAATAGTCGTTCGGGTCGGTGGGAACTTTGACTTTTGGAAGAGGAAGAACGAAAGCTTGCTTCCATATTTTAGGGAAAGTCGAAGTGATTAATGAACTATTGAATATGTGTGCAATTGTAGGTATTACTATGTCTTGTATTTTCTGTATGAGTAATATACTAATGTTGTCTGCCCCTTGAGCTTTCGTCTTGATGCGTCGGATGGCTTTCATTACGTCAATAGGAGTGACGTCAGTAAAATAGAATTTGTCTCGAGTTGGGGGAGCTGAGTCAGGCAAAATTGTGTCTTGTTTCGTTGTGTTGTTTAAGGTCGGGTCCTTAACAAAGTGTTCGTTCAATCGGTCAAGTGGGATGGGTATGTCTGCTTGTTCACTAGCCCTTCCAAGTCCAATAACCTTCAGATTTTTCCATAATTCGGAAGGGGTTGTGTTGGGTTCTATAAGTTTGTAGGAGTATTTCAGTTTAGCGTTTCTTATTAGTTGAGTCGTTCTGTTTCTTAGGTGTTTATATAAGTTAAAATATTCGTCGTTTTTATTGCGGGTGTATTTCCTATAGGCTAAGTCGCGTTCGGACATCAGGCTACGTATTTCAGTCGTCATCCAAGGGGCTGGGGTTTTTCTGGTACGTTTGGTCTTTAATGGTGCGTGTTTGTCATAAAGTTGAAGTATTAACGTATTGAATAAGTCTACTTTCTCGTCTACAGTTCGTAATGTTCAGATCATGTGCCATGGAAGTTGCGCAGCGTCTTCTTTCAGTGCAATATCATCTATTCTTTTGGTATCCCTGTAAGTAATTACTCTAGGAGTCGATTTAGGACACTGCAGATTAAACGATAGATAAATGATATCATGCCCTGATAGTCCTGGTGCAGGCAACTGTCCATGCGTCAGTATTTTGTCGGCATTGTTAGTAATTATCAAGTCCAGTAATGTGTCTGTACCTTCCGTGTGATGTGTGGGAGCTAGGGGTAGGATTACCATATCAAGGCACTGAAAGAATGATTTAAGTCTTTTAGTCGTACTAGAATGTAAGTCAAGTAAGTTTGAATTGAAGTCACCCATGATTATAACGTTCTCATATTGCGGCGTTACGTTTAGTAAGGCGGTTTCGAAATCATCTACGTCATATATATGTGGGGGTTTATATACGACACACACTAGACATTTTGTAAATAAGGTGCAAATTTCAATGAACATGAACTCGGGTTTGGCAGAGTACTGGCTTATCTGTTGCACCAATAAATAATACAATTTATTTCATCGCGATTTTGCGGTATAGGTAAGGATTGATAGGGTAATAATGATTTTGACTATTTAATTCTATAAACGACAGGTTATACAGTTGGATATGCAGTTAATTTATGATCCTGCTGTCGTCATAATACTGTTTTTTGCATATTGATTTCAGATAATTTTTAAGTAGTTTCTGCAGACATGCAGGGAATAACTATGCCAACTGAGAGCAGGATAATATGTCTATTTCATAGTCTGTCATTGGTGGCATCTTCTTATCATGTATATCTTCAGAATAAAATTATTTTACAGTGAAATAATTTGAGGGCTTAATGTAAAACTAACGTAACTACAATCGATGTTTTATTCACAACAAATTTCTTCATATGAAGTCTACCATCATGTTTTGTAGTTACGAATTGTGTTATATATACAAGACTGTTCGGACTGAGTTACGATTTTTTGTGGCCAGGTAGAAGAACAAATTATTATCGATTGGTGTAAAGACCTAAAAATGTCAATTTTTATACTTACGTTAGTTTCACATTAAGCCTTCGTATAATTAATTATTCTTATGTAAAGCTGCAAGAACGGTTAACAATCGCTTAACATGTACCGATGTTCACTTCTTTCATTGATTTGTGACTCAAAAGATGGCTTTGACTGTGGCAATGCCTACTATATTTCAACTATCTATTAATTTAATTCGTTTACAAGGCAGTGAATTTGATTGCCAACATTAGAACAAGATCGTCAAATCTCGACTTACCAAAGTTAAAGTCAAAGTCTCAGAAGTATTGTCTATGAATAGGACTTTTAACAAAGTTAAACTTTACTACGAAAGTCGACTTTGGGAAGTCTTCATCCAAAGTCTCGTTTATGAATACGGCTCTTTGTCCCAAATATTTTCCTAGTCACCTTATTTTCAAACATCCGTAACCTATGTTCCTCTCTCAAAGTGAGAGTCCAAGTTTCACAACCATATACAGCAACCGGTAATATAACTGTTTTATCAATTCTAACGTTCAATTTTTTTGACAACAGACTGCATGATAATATATACACACATAGACATATCATAATATACAGGGACATCATTTTATTTTTACTTCAATTTTTATTGTACCTGAGTTTTTGAATGTACTTCACTCCCACCCCTTCTACTAAGGAAGTTCCCACTCCACACAGAACCAAGACCGCAGATAGTAAGCAGTACTGAGTTACTGAGTATAGTACGTTCCAGAAATATGTTCGCGTTTTCCAGTGACGAAAGAGCTTTCAATATTGAATCATATTTTCGCACAGGTACTGTCCGTTTGCCTACGTCGCATCCCGATTTCCCCCACCTGCTTCTGCTCGCCCCTCTGTAAAAGCTGGGCTGTCTTAGCTCTTTTCTGAAAACAATTTCTCTTAGGAATTGGAAGTTTACGTAATATTATACAGCTGTTTAATTTAACTTAAATAAAAGGGCCTCGTTAAGTAATTAACTGTCACGTGATTTCCTCCCTTTCTACAATCCTGCGGCATAACTACTTGGACGGACAGTAGATAGCATGTCTGAGTAATTTTATATTTTCGGGTCGGGCAGAAGTGAAGATTAAATTTACAGTACGTAGAGTAGGTATAGAATTATTTCAACATGAGTTACTAGTACGAAGGACGAAACTGGCAATTGGAATTAGATGCAGTAGTCTATAGTGCGATAATATGCACAAAAGAACTGAAGCCTGTATCGAAATGAACGGCCACCATTTTCAAAATTGTGTTTAAATATTCATATTATGATTATTTTTCAATTTAACTTCTTTCTCTATATTGTACGCTAATGTGCTGTAGACAGTATAATATACACTGCATAATGAATACTTCGTGAGTAAAAACACTTATTCTTAATACAGTACTGTACTTTGATTAAAGAAAAACCTAATGAAAATTATCAAACTAAAAATCGCGATATTTCCTAGTTTAAGTAAATGGATGAACTACTTTTCTTCCATCCTATACCTAGTAGAGTGATTTGTGTTTTACGCCAGTATCATCGAACTCCAGTCTTGGAGGGGGGAGCAAGTGGTGTTTCCGGTTCTCTAAAGGTATAGACAGGTTAATATTAAAAATGTTAGTAAAAATAAAATGATGTCCCTGTACATACGAGTATATCAATACATAATGTTTTGTACAAATACAGGTCCACTGTTTACTTCCTGCCCACAACCAAGATTTCAATCAAGGGAAAAATAATAAGCGAGATAGGACGTTGCCGTCGCAGTCTTAAAAAAATTCCTCCCACGAAGCTGTTGTTCTTCTCCCGCTAAGTTTCCGTGATATTGGTAGTAATCGCCGCTAATGATAGTAATTGTATCGGTGGTGGGGTTATAAATTTGCAGAGCGTATGCGAGCCTTCCGGTGTTCGGAGTTGCAGGTACTTTCACCAGATGATATTACTGTTGTGATGGATTATGATAGTAGGAGCAACACGGCCACAAAAACTGGAATCTCTTTGCATTGTACTCGCATTCCAGTTGCGTGGTGTCCCTTAACGTATGTATGTCCTGTTCGGATTTCTCTGCGATAGACAGCAGACATTCTTCGGAGGTGGTCCATGAACCGAACTCTGTAATTAACATTAGGAGATCACGGCGCACAATTACAGGCTCTGCGACGATTCGTGAGGTGAAATTATATTCACGAATGTAAATATGGCTTTGACATAGGAACAAATTATTATTCATTCCTCCCTATGATCTCCTAGAGAAAGCAGAAGGCTTTCCTCCGTGTCCCTTGAAATTAATTTTTACTCTATCATCTTTCAGCATATCTATTCCACGCCTCTGGAATTCTCTCCCTGTCAGAGACAGTCGGACAATATCAAAATTCTACTTCATGGAATTGCTTGTTGAACACCTGTCAGGTTGCGCAACTTCGGCTTAACCCATGACATATAGTAAAGTAGTAGTAGTGGTAGTGGTAGTGGTGGTGGTGGTGGTAGTGGTAGTAGTAGTAGTAAGTAGTAGTAGTAGTAGTAGTAAGTAGTAGTAGTAGTAAGTAGTAGTAGTAGTAGTAAGTAGTAGTAGTAGTAGTAGTAGTAGTTAGTAAGTAGTAGTAGTAGTAGTAGTTAGTAAGTAGTAGTAGTAGTAGTAGTTAGTAAGTAGTAGTAGTAGTAAGTAGTAGTAAGTAGTAGTAGTAGTAGTAGTAGTAGTAGTAGTAGTAGTAGTAGTAGTAGTAGTAGTAGTAGTAGTAGTAGTAGTAGTAGTAGTAGTAGTAGTAGTAGTAGTAGTAGTAGTAGTAGTAGTAGTAGTAGTAGTAGTAGTAGTAGTAGTAGTAGTAGTAGTAGTAGTAGTAGTAGTAGTAGTAGTAGTAGTAGTAGTAGTAGTAGTAGTAGTAGTAGTAGTAGTAGTAGTAGTAGTAGTAGTAGTAGTAGTAGTAGTAGTAGTAGTAGTAGTAGTAGTAGTAGTAGTAGTAGTAGTAGTAGTAGTAGTAGTAGTAGTAGTAGTAGTAGTAGTAGTAGTAGTAGTAGTAGTAGTAGTAGTAGTAGTAGTAGTAGTAGTAGTAGTAGTAGTAGTAGTAGTAGTAGTAGTAGTAGTAGTAGTAGTAGTAGTAGTAGTAGTAGTAGTAGTAGTAGTAGTAGTAGTAGTAGTAGTAGTAGTAGTAGTAGTAGTAGTAGTAGTAGTAGTAGTAGTAGTAGTAGTAGTAGTAGTAGTAGTAGTAGTAGTAGTAGTAGTAGTAGTAGTAGTAGTAGTAGTAGTAGTAGTAGTAGTAGTAGTAGTAGTAGTAGTAGTAGTAGTAGTAGTAGTAGTAGTAGTAGTAGTAGTAGTAGTAGTAGTAGTAGTAGTAGTAGTAGTAGTAGTAGTAGTAGTAGTAGTAGTAGTAGTAGTAGTAGTAGTAGTAGTAGTAGTAGTAGTAGTAGTAGTAGTAGTAGTAGTAGTAGTAGTAGTAGTAGTAGTAGTAGTAGTAGTAGTAGTAGTAGTAGTAGTAGTAGTAGTAGTAGTAGTAGTAGTAGTAGTAGTAGTAGTAGTAGTAGTAGTAGTAGTAGTAGTAGTAGTAGTAGTAGTAGTAGTAGTAGTAGTAGTAGTAGTAGTAGTAGTAGTAGTAGTAGTAGTAGTAGTAGTAGTAGTAGTAGTAGTAGTAGTAGTAGTAGTAGTAGTAGTAGTAGTAGTAGTAGTAGTAGTAGTAGTAGTAGTAGTAGTAGTAGTAGTAGTAGTAGTAGTAGTAGTAGTAGTAGTAGTAGTAGTAGTAGTAGTAGTAGTAGTAGTAGTAGTAGTAGTAGTAGTAGTAGTAGTAGTAGTAGTAGTAGTAGTAGTAGTAGTAGTAGTAGTAGTAGTAGTAGTAGTAGTAGTAGTAGTAGTAGTAGTAGTAGTAGTAGTAGTAGTAGTAGTAGTAGTAGTAGTAGTAGTAGTAGTAGTAGTAGTAGTAGTAGTAGTAGTAGTAGTAGTAGTAGTAGTAGTAGTAGTAGTAGTAGTAGTAGTAGTAGTAGTAGTAGTAGTAGTAGTAGTAGTAGTAGTAGTAGTAGTAGTAGTAGTAGTAGTAGTAGTAGTAGTAGTAGTAGTAGTAGTAGTAGTAGTAGTAGTAGTAGTAGTAGTAGTAGTAGTAGTAGTAGTAGTAGTAGTAGTAGTAGTAGTAGTAGTAGTAGTAGTAGTAGTAGTAGTAGTAGTAGTAGTAGTAGTAGTAGTAGTAGTAGTAGTAGTAGTAGTAGTAGTAGTAGTAGTAGTAGTAGTAGTAGTAGTAGTAGTAGTAGTAGTAGTAGTAGTAGTAGTAGTAGTAGTAGTAGTAGTAGTAGTAGTAGTAGTAGTAGTAGTAGTAGTAGTAGTAGTAGTAGTAGTAGTAGTAGTAGTAGTAGTAGTAGTAGTAGTAGTAGTAGTAGTAGTAGTAGTAGTAGTAGTAGTAGTAGTAGTAGTAGTAGTAGTAGTAGTAGTAGTAGTAGTAGTAGTAGTAGTAGTAGTAGTAGTAGTAGTAGTAGTAGTAGTAGTAGTAGTAGTAGTAGTAGTAGTAGTAGTAGTAGTAGTAGTAGTAGTAGTAGTAGTAGTAGTAGTAGTAGTAGTAGTAGTAGTAGTAGTAGTAGTAGTAGTAGTAGTAGTAGTAGTAGTAGTAGTAGTAGTAGTAGTAGTAGTAGTAGTAGTAGTAGTAGTAGTAGTAGTAGTAGTAGTAGTAGTAGTAGTAGTAGTAGTAGTAGTAGTAGTAGTAGTAGTAGTAGTAGTAGTAGTAGTAGTAGTAGTAGTAGTAGTAGTAGTAGTAGTAGTAGTAGTAGTAGTAGTAGTAGTAGTAGTAGTAGTAGTAGTAGTAGTAGTAGTAGTAGTAGTAGTAGTAGTAGTAGTAGTAGTAGTAGTAGTAGTAGTAGTAGTAGTAGTAGTAGTAGTAGTAGTAGTAGTAGTAGTAGTAGTAGTAGTAGTAGTAGTAGTAGTAGTAGTAGTAGTAGTAGTAGTAGTAGTAGTAGTAGTAGTAGTAGTAGTAGTAGTAGTAGTAGTAGTAGTAGTAGTAGTAGTAGTAGTAGTAGTAGTAGTAGTAGTAGTAGTAGTAGTAGTAGTAGTAGTAGTAGTAGTAGTAGTAGTAGTAGTAGTAGTAGTAGTAGTAGTAGTAGTAGTAGTAGTAGTAGTAGTAGTAGTAGTAGTAGTAGTAGTAGTAGTAGTAGTAGTAGTAGTAGTAGTAGTAGTAGTAGTAGTAGTAGTAGTAGTAGTAGTAGTAGTAGTAGTAGTAGTAGTAGTAGTAGTAGTAGTAGTAGTAGTAGTAGTAGTAGTAGTAGTAGTAGTAGTAGTAGTAGTAGTAGTAGTAGTAGTAGTAGTAGTAGTAGTAGTAGTAGTAGTAGTAGTAGTAGTAGTAGTAGTAGTAGTAGTAGTAGTAGTAGTAGTAGTAGTAGTAGTAGTAGTAGTAGTAGTAGTAGTAGTAGTAGTAGTAGTAGTAGTAGTAGTAGTAGTAGTAGTAGTAGTAGTAGTAGTAGTAGTAGTAGTAGTAGTAGTAGTAGTAGTAGTAGTAGTAGTAGTAGTAGTAGTAGTAGTAGTAGTAGTAGTAGTAGTAGTAGTAGTAGTAGTAGTAGTAGTAGTAGTAGTAGTAGTAGTAGTAGTAGTAGTAGTAGTAGTAGTAGTAGTAGTAGTAGTAGTAGTAGTAGTAGTAGTAGTAGTAGTAGTAGTAGTAGTAGTAGTAGTAGTAGTAGTAGTAGTAGTAGTAGTAGTAGTAGTAGTAGTAGTAGTAGTAGTAGTAGTAGTAGTAGTAGTAGTAGTAGTAGTAGTAGTAGTAGTAGTAGTAGTAGTAGTAGTAGTAGTAGTAGTAGTAGTAGTAGTAGTAGTAGTAGTAGTAGTAGTAGTAGTAGTAGTAGTAGTAGTAGTAGTAGTAGTAGTAGTAGTAGTAGTAGTAGTAGTAGTAGTAGTAGTAGTAGTAGTAGTAGTAGTAGTAGTAGTAGTAGTAGTAGTAGTAGTAGTAGTAGTAGTAGTAGTAGTAGTAGTAGTAGTAGTAGTAGTAGTAGTAGTAGTAGTAGTAGTAGTAGTAGTAGTAGTAGTAGTAGTAGTAGTAGTAGTAGTAGTAGTAGTAGTAGTAGTAGTAGTAGTAGTAGTAGTAGTAGTAGTAGTAGTAGTAGTAGTAGTAGTAGTAGTAGTAGTAGTAGTAGTAGTAGTAGTAGTAGTAGTAGTAGTAGTAGTAGTAGTAGTAGTAGTAGTAGTAGTAGTAGTAGTAGTAGTAGTAGTAGTAGTAGTAGTAGTAGTAGTAGTAGTAGTAGTAGTAGTAGTAGTAGTAGTAGTAGTAGTAGTAGTAGTAGTAGTAGTAGTAGTAGTAGTAGTAGTAGTAGTAGTAGTAGTAGTAGTAGTAGTAGTAGTAGTAGTAGTAGTAGTAGTAGTAGTAGTAGTAGTAGTAGTAGTAGTAGTAGTAGTAGTAGTAGTAGTAGTAGTAGTAGTAGTAGTAGTAGTAGTAGTAGTAGTAGTAGTAGTAGTAGTAGTAGTAGTAGTAGTAGTAGTAGTAGTAGTAGTAGTAGTAGTAGTAGTAGTAGTAGTAGTAGTAGTAGTAGTAGTAGTAGTAGTAGTAGTAGTAGTAGTAGTAGTAGTAGTAGTAGTAGTAGTAGTAGTAGTAGTAGTAGTAGTAGTAGTAGTAGTAGTAGTAGTAGTAGTAGTAGTAGTAGTAGTAGTAGTAGTAGTAGTAGTAGTAGTAGTAGTAGTAGTAGTAGTAGTAGTAGTAGTAGTAGTAGTAGTAGTAGTAGTAGTAGTAGTAGTAGTAGTAGTAGTAGTAGTAGTAGTAGTAGTAGTAGTAGTAGTAGTAGTAGTAGTAGTAGTAGTAGTAGTAGTAGTAGTAGTAGTAGTAGTAGTAGTAGTAGTAGTAGTAGTAGTAGTAGTAGTAGTAGTAGTAGTAGTAGTAGTAGTAGTAGTAGTAGTAGTAGTAGTAGTAGTAGTAGTAGTAGTAGTAGTAGTAGTAGTAGTAGTAGTAGTAGTAGTAGTAGTAGTAGTAGTAGTAGTAGTAGTAGTAGTAGTAGTAGTAGTAGTAGTAGTAGTAGTAGTAGTAGTAGTAGTAGTAGTAGTAGTAGTAGTAGTAGTAGTAGTAGTAGTAGTAGTAGTAGTAGTAGTAGTAGTAGTAGTAGTAGTAGTAGTAGTAGTAGTAGTAGTAGTAGTAGTAGTAGTAGTAGTAGTAGTAGTAGTAGTAGTAGTAGTAGTAGTAGTAGTAGTAGTAGTAGTAGTAGTAGTAGTAGTAGTAGTAGTAGTAGTAGTAGTAGTAGTAGTAGTAGTAGTAGTAGTAGTAGTAGTAGTAGTAGTAGTAGTAGTAGTAGTAGTAGTAGTAGTAGTAGTAGTAGTAGTAGTAGTAGTAGTAGTAGTAGTAGTAGTAGTAGTAGTAGTAGTAGTAGTAGTAGTAGTAGTAGTAGTAGTAGTAGTAGTAGTAGTAGTAGTAGTAGTAGTAGTAGTAGTAGTAGTAGTAGTAGTAGTAGTAGTAGTAGTAGTAGTAGTAGTAGTAGTAGTAGTAGTAGTAGTAGTAGTAGTAGTAGTAGTAGTAGTAGTAGTAGTAGTAGTAGTAGTAGTAGTAGTAGTAGTAGTAGTAGTAGTAGTAGTAGTAGTAGTAGTAGTAGTAGTAGTAGTAGTAGTAGTAGTAGTAGTAGTAGTAGTAGTAGTAGTAGTAGTAGTAGTAGTAGTAGTAGTAGTAGTAGTAGTAGTAGTAGTAGTAGTAGTAGTAGTAGTAGTAGTAGTAGTAGTAGTAGTAGTAGTAGTAGTAGTAGTAGTAGTAGTAGTAGTAGTAGTAGTAGTAGTAGTAGTAGTAGTAGTAGTAGTAGTAGTAGTAGTAGTAGTAGTAGTAGTAGTAGTAGTAGTAGTAGTAGTAGTAGTAGTAGTAGTAGTAGTAGTAGTAGTAGTAGTAGTAGTAGTAGTAGTAGTAGTAGTAGTAGTAGTAGTAGTAGTAGTAGTAGTAGTAGTAGTAGTAGTAGTAGTAGTAGTAGTAGTAGTAGTAGTAGTAGTAGTAGTAGTAGTAGTAGTAGTAGTAGTAGTAGTAGTAGTAGTAGTAGTAGTAGTAGTAGTAGTAGTAGTAGTAGTAGTAGTAGTAGTAGTAGTAGTAGTAGTAGTAGTAGTAGTAGTAGTAGTAGTAGTAGTAGTAGTAGTAGTAGTAGTAGTAGTAGTAGTAGTAGTAGTAGTAGTAGTAGTAGTAGTAGTAGTAGTAGTAGTAGTAGTAGTAGTAGTAGTAGTAGTAGTAGTAGTAGTAGTAGTAGTAGTAGTAGTAGTAGTAGTAGTAGTAGTAGTAGTAGTAGTAGTAGTAGTAGTAGTAGTAGTAGTAGTAGTAGTAGTAGTAGTAGTAGTAGTAGTAGTAGTAGTAGTAGTAGTAGTAGTAGTAGTAGTAGTAGTAGTAGTAGTAGTAGTAGTAGTAGTAGTAGTAGTAGTAGTAGTAGTAGTAGTAGTAGTAGTAGTAGTAGTAGTAGTAGTAGTAGTAGTAGTAGTAGTAGTAGTAGTAGTAGTAGTAGTAGTAGTAGTAGTAGTAGTAGTAGTAGTAGTAGTAGTAGTAGTAGTAGTAGTAGTAGTAGTAGTAGTAGTAGTAGTAGTAGTAGTAGTAGTAGTAGTAGTAGTAGTAGTAGTAGTAGTAGTAGTAGTAGTAGTAGTAGTAGTAGTAGTAGTAGTAGTAGTAGTAGTAGTAGTAGTAGTAGTAGTAGTAGTAGTAGTAGTAGTAGTAGTAGTAGTAGTAGTAGTAGTAGTAGTAGTAGTAGTAGTAGTAGTAGTAGTAGTAGTAGTAGTAGTAGTAGTAGTAGTAGTAGTAGTAGTAGTAGTAGTAGTAGTAGTAGTAGTAGTAGTAGTAGTAGTAGTAGTAGTAGTAGTAGTAGTAGTAGTAGTAGTAGTAGTAGTAGTAGTAGTAGTAGTAGTAGTAGTAGTAGTAGTAGTAGTAGTAGTAGTAGTAGTAGTAGTAGTAGTAGTAGTAGTAGTAGTAGTAGTAGTAGTAGTAGTAGTAGTAGTAGTAGTAGTAGTAGTAGTAGTAGTAGTAGTAGTAGTAGTAGTAGTAGTAGTAGTAGTAGTAGTAGTAGTAGTAGTAGTAGTAGTAGTAGTAGTAGTAGTAGTAGTAGTAGTAGTAGTAGTAGTAGTAGTAGTAGTAGTAGTAGTAGTAGTAGTAGTAGTAGTAGTAGTAGTAGTAGTAGTAGTAGTAGTAGTAGTAGTAGTAGTAGTAGTAGTAGTAGTAGTAGTAGTAGTAGTAGTAGTAGTAGTAGTAGTAGTAGTAGTAGTAGTAGTAGTAGTAGTAGTAGTAGTAGTAGTAGTAGTAGTAGTAGTAGTAGTAGTAGTAGTAGTAGTAGTAGTAGTAGTAGTAGTAGTAGTAGTAGTAGTAGTAGTAGTAGTAGTAGTAGTAGTAGTAGTAGTAGTAGTAGTAGTAGTAGTAGTAGTAGTAGTAGTAGTAGTAGTAGTAGTAGTAGTAGTAGTAGTAGTAGTAGTAGTAGTAGTAGTAGTAGTAGTAGTAGTAGTAGTAGTAGTAGTAGTAGTAGTAGTAGTAGTAGTAGTAGTAGTAGTAGTAGTAGTAGTAGTAGTAGTAGTAGTAGTAGTAGTAGTAGTAGTAGTAGTAGTAGTAGTAGTAGTAGTAGTAGTAGTAGTAGTAGTAGTAGTAGTAGTAGTAGTAGTAGTAGTAGTAGTAGTAGTAGTAGTAGTAGTAGTAGTAGTAGTAGTAGTAGTAGTAGTAGTAGTAGTAGTAGTAGTAGTAGTAGTAGTAGTAGTAGTAGTAGTAGTAGTAGTAGTAGTAGTAGTAGTAGTAGTAGTAGTAGTAGTAGTAGTAGTAGTAGTAGTAGTAGTAGTAGTAGTAGTAGTAGTAGTAGTAGTAGTAGTAGTAGTAGTAGTAGTAGTAGTAGTAGTAGTAGTAGTAGTAGTAGTAGTAGTAGTAGTAGTAGTAGTAGTAGTAGTAGTAGTAGTAGTAGTAGTAGTAGTAGTAGTAGTAGTAGTAGTAGTAGTAGTAGTAGTAGTAGTAGTAGTAGTAGTAGTAGTAGTAGTAGTAGTAGTAGTAGTAGTAGTAGTAGTAGTAGTAGTAGTAGTAGTAGTAGTAGTAGTAGTAGTAGTAGTAGTAGTAGTAGTAGTAGTAGTAGTAGTAGTAGTAGTAGTAGTAGTAGTAGTAGTAGTAGTAGTAGTAGTAGTAGTAGTAGTAGTAGTAGTAGTAGTAGTAGTAGTAGTAGTAGTAGTAGTAGAGAAAGGCGCGTCAGCTACTATGGCTATTTGCGTCCTTATCTAAAATTCTTAATATAACAAAGACATAAATAATATAATAATCAGAGTGCTAAAATAACTAAAAAGCGTTGTCACTGTAAAACGAGGCACACAACATATAGTAAATATTGTAACTATGCTGTTGTAAAATTGACAATTAATATGTAATTTATTATTATTATTATTATTATTATTATTATTATCAGTTATCACTATCATCATTGCTAATCTCTGTTTTCTTTCTTTTTTTCTTGTATTAGCTCGATGAGAGCTCTATAGTGTTCTTTTGACTCTGTTGACCCTCTATAGGGTTTGATTTAATTTGTATTATTTTCATCAGTGTTTGTATTTCTTTTTTGTATTTATATGTGCTAACTGGTAGGATGGAAGAGGAGGCCGTATGGCCTTAATCCTGTCAGATTAAATAAATAAATTATTATTATTATTTTTTTAATATCTTTAGACGATCATGCGCTTTCGTTGTGCGTATCGATGCTGAGAAGTGATCCATCCTGCTTCAGCCCCTGATAGAGCCAGGTCCCTTCCGCATACTAGTAGCCTCATAAGCCCCAGGGGCCGGATCCACAAGTTCTTTCTGTATCAACATCAGAAACCCGTATTACAGCAAGACTTCATCCCTGCCTATTTTTATTACTGCAGATGATAGATGAAATGGGAGAGAGGTGGACATTATTAATGGAATGATAAAGGGAAACGAGAATACCCCGAGAAAAACCTTCTATAACATCTGCTTTGTCCACCACAAATTCCATCACGACCTGGCCGGGAATCGAACCCAAGTTGCCTGGATGGAAGACGCTAGCTACTAGCCACAGACGCGGCCCACACACTAGGTTACAGTTTCATTGTTAGGATAAAGTATGGTCTGTTTGTCCTTATAAAACTTGTAGGCCTACATCTTATAAATGTGCCATATAGGCTTAAAGTATTGAAAATATTATGCCTTCATAAAAATGACGATCATATCATTTACACATATATGCAACTTTAAATATGTTTAGAAAACTAAAAAATTGATAGTTCATATGAGGCGTTCCGTAAGAGACGGGCGAGCCCGCCAAGGTTCGAATTTTTTTGTTTTTTACTCCTCCGATATTTAAGACATATACAGTATCTGCAACATATGCCTGGCAGACGTTGGCGGACTCGCCCTTACTACATCGAAATTATCATTGTTTGTAAGGTTGGAGAAACTGCGTAGCCTGTGACAGGTTCATAATATTAATGTTACTCCGCACGAGAAGGGCGAATACGCCACTCCGCCTGAAGGCGCGCGCCTGTCTTTGTCTCAGTGTTGTTGGATAGTTTTTTAATTATGAGAGAAACGCTTCATCACTGCACAGTGAACTGCCACCATTTTGAATTAAAAAAAATTTAATCGTAAAAATAGTCCACACCTGTGGAGTAACGGTTAGCGCGTCTGGCCGCGAAACCAGGTGGCCCGGGTTCGATTCCCAGTCGGGGAAAGTTACCTGGTTGAGGTTTTTTCCGGTGTTTTCCCACAGCCCAATATGAGCAAATGCTGGGTAACTTCCGGTGCTGGACCCCTGACTCATTTTACCGGCATTATTACCTTCATCTTATTCAGACGCTAAATAACCTAAGATGTTGATAAAGCGTTGTAAAATAACCTACTAAAATAAAATAAAAATCGTAAAAATATTTTTTTCATTTAGCAGAAGGATAGTGTTTTCCACATACTGATTTTCCTTATTATACGAGATACAGTAATGGATGAAAAAAAAATTAATATTTCCAAAATTTTCCTGTTGCAAGCTGTACCTAACCCCTTAACGTAGACTACTTACAACAACATGTTTATAATTAAGAATGGTTGTATAAACACAATATGTGTACATATGAAAGTGAAATTTGATTAGCTTATTATTTGTATGGTTTAAATTTTATGGTTGTACAGAAGGGTTAATACGCAAAGACTAGCTCTTCTCTTCCTGTCCGCCACTGGGTCTTCCGTGTTTACTTCTGAGTAGAGAGGGGAATTTAGGCAAAAACCTATTTTTTTCCTTGATACATACAGGCTTGAGATTTAATATTTACATATTTAATGGAAATATAGGTTTATATAAAGGGGTTTTATAGTGCCTAAAAATGCCTATTTCGACATTAGTGCCTATTTTTAAGTTTTTTCTTTTTTTAATTTTTGCATCATTTTTCGTAACTGTTTACTGTATCTCCGGGTCACCCCTTCTCATTCTTACCATCTTTCAGTCGTAAAATTCCAACTTTCAGGCGGCCTGGGTATCGTAGTGAGTATAGCGCTGGCCTTCTGTGCTCGAGGTTGCGGGTTCGATACCGGGCCAGGTCAATAGTATTTAAGTGTGCTTAATTGCGACACGCTCATGTCAGTAGGCCTAGATTTACTGGCATGTAAAAAAAAAAAACTCCTGCGGGACAAATTATTATTATTATTATTATTATTATTATTATTATTATTATTATTATTATTATTATATCTTCCTCTGCCTGTCAGCAATTTAACACAAACTCACCGGGTTGTACCCGAATAAGCATTCTCTTACATTCCAAGACAGATAACAACTCCTTCCTTTTTTCTCACCATTTGTAAGTACAGCAGTGAGCGACGCAATAGCCACAAAAGGTGCTGATCGTCTACTGTGAAGTCCACACCTGTAGAGTAACGGTTAGCGCGTCTGGCCGCGAAACAGGGTGGCCCGGGTTCGATTCCCGGTCGGGGCAAGTTACCTGCTTGAGGTTTTTTCCGGGGTTTTCCCTCAACCCAATATGAGCAAATGCTGGGTAACTTTCGGTGCTGTACTCCGGACTCATTTCACCGGCATTATCACCTTCATCTCATTCAGACGCTAAATAACCTAAGATGTTGATAAAGCGTTGTAAAATAACCTACTAAAATAAAATAAAAATCGTAAAAATATTTTTTTCATTTAGCAGAAGGACAGTGTTTTCCACATAGTGATTTTCCTTATTATACGAGATGCAGTAATGGATTAAAAAAAAATTAATATTTCCAAAATTTTACTGTTGCAAGCTGTACCTAACCTCTTAACGTAGACTACTTACAACAACATGTTTATAATTAAGAATGGTTGTATAAACACAGTATGTGTACATATTGAAGTGAAATTTGATTAGCTTGTTATTTGTGTGGTTTAAATTTTTATGGTTGTACAGAAGGGATAATGCACAAAGACTAACTCCTTTCTTACTGTCCGCCACTGAGTCTTCCGTGTTTACTTATGAGCATAACCGCGGGTATGTTCTGTGTCAAAAAGCAGGCTTGGAGCGCGGGTAGTGTCTTAGTGTGTTCTTCAATTGATACATTCAAACGCAGGATTTAGAATAATAGCTATTGACTTAAGGTCATGTAAATCCGTACGCTCTGCGGCTGCGTCGGCAGGCTAATGCATTCCGTGCGGATATTCCTGTGTTTATGCAGATATTAGTAATTAACCCGTGTGCCACGAGGCGTGAGAAGTAACTTGTTCAGAGGAGAGCGTGATTCTCGAGTGGAAACTGGTCCGAGTTGATACGTCCCTCGACCCCAGTTGTCCGTGTTGCGCTGTACGGAAGGCCCAATACTTTCATTTTACCACATTTTTTCAACCGACACGCCCTGCGAGAGTTTACTGTTATATACATAAACTTGGAACATGTTAATTGATTGAATCTCACACTCACTTTCATTTCTCTGAGGGAAAAAAATGGGGAGCATTATTTCGGAGTTTATTACGAAGAAAGCGAGATGGCTATCTACTCATTGGGAGCTAAAATTGTATAAAATTCGAAGTGGGCGGACGCATCTGTAATTGGGGTTATGGTAGTTCAAACAGGGACAAAGAAATTACCAATTGTTTTTATGTATATAGGAACTTTTGACTTTCGCTTCATAATAAACTTTCTGCCAGTTTGATATGTGGGTGTGTAACTTGAGATTGTTAGGGGCACGAAAACTTGGGACTTTCTAAATGGTTTCCCATTTTAAGTTGACTCAGGATATAAATCAAACTGAATTCCTTATGTAATGGATTAATTCAAAATGTGGTCATCGAGAAATTGTTAGTAGGAATTTCACTCCGGCCTTCTGACCTATACAAATGCTGCTATGCGAGAAATAATTCGTTTCGTGGCCAGTTCTATGGAAATTTTAGATTAATGTGTTGATTAAAGTGTACTGTAAATTAAGAACCGGCTATAGCGTTGCTATTAAGCCAACGTCCAGTCTTCTAGTTCCGGAAACTAGTGCACTGTAAAATGACCCTGCATGACGAGGGAGTGTGAATATAAAAAGTGGGCTATTACATTCGGTTGGTACGAGATGAGAAGAGTCGTGGTTAACGCTGCTGCCTACACTTTTACGCTCTATAATCATGTTAAGAGATTTATAGGAACGGCTTCAGCGAATTTGTGTACCACTTGTGTTATTTTAAGATATCTCCCGAAAGGAATGAGTCAAGAAAAAAGAAACCGAAACAAACCGTGTGGTTATGTTCTGAAGAAAATTGTCCTATTCTGTAACTAAAGAGGATAGTTATTTGCACAATAGTTCGTCTTTCTGAGGAACATGTGGCGTGACACTGTCATCACACAAACTTTTACTGAATTTACCTTTGTACAGGGTGCGTCAGAAAGAACGGATGGATTTCACATGGCAACAAAATTGTAAAGATTCATCAAATCAAAAATTTATTGTTATCAACATATTCGCCAATACATACAGTTTATTTATGGAAAGCAACATTATCCATATGGTGTCCTTGGCTTTCAATACAGGCATCGAGGCGTTTTCTGATGTTCGCCATCACTTTCACAGTCATAGCTGGTGCAATTACCACGATTTCTTCGCGAATCGCTGTCTTCAGTTCGTCCAGTGTATGTGATCGATGTTTACAAACTTACGCCTTCAAATGGTCCCAAAGAAAGAAGTCGCAAGGCGCGAGATCTTACCGTAGCCTCGGACAATCTCAGTGCAATAGAATTTCGTCCAGGTGATTTCTTCTTTAATGTTGAACCTGTGATACGAAATGAAGCCACCCACCGCAAAATTGTATTCCGAGTTGGAATCCTAGCGTGACATCCGATGTCGAAATGAGTCCTGAGTGGCGATCACAGTCTCTTCATTTTTCAAAAATGTCTCTACGATGAAAGCACGTTGTACACCAGACCAACACCATATTCTCAACTGAAACTGCATTCTATGGCTGACCCAACAGTCGTGGTCCCCCTCACTATATCTCTCTCCTCGTTGCGTATCGATAGTTTGAAATCCATCCGTTCTTTCTGACGCACCCTTTATATACCGAAGATTTTTAAATATTTTTAATGAGATATAATTTTAAGTTCCTACTTTGGTGTTTTTTTCTACCTTCACTAGACGGACTCATGTTGAAGTTTGCACCAGAAGTTAAAAGCATGCAAAGGAACACAAAAATTGAAAATATATTCTCAAGAGTTTGGCATGGTTTGCTCTAAAAGTCTAAAAATCATATCTCTGACACTCATTTCAGAATTCTCAAGTCATATGTGTGCAATTGCATTTCTTCTGTTAGATATGAAACAACGCAATCGAAGTTACATTCCATCTGGGATAAACAGGTTCGTTTTCTGTGCAGTAGATTAAGAAAAATTATTCACTATTTTGTTATCCTACGAAATTACTTGACTGTCCATGCTTTACGACTGATTTACCTCGCATTAGTACAAGCTATATTACAATACGGCATTATAGGATGGGGTAGTACTTGTAGTACCTCCCTCATGCCAATAACTCTTCTATAGAAAAGAACAATAAAAATATGCCTTAATAAACCTCTTGATTATCCCTCAGAACTGTTGTATTCAGAATTTAAAGTATATGACTGCCATAAAATTTATAACAATGTCTTATTGAATTTCGTACATAAAAACTGAAACATATTTAATTTGTATTCACATAAATATAAAACCAAAGATCAGACAACATATGCTTTACCAGAACCTAAAAGTACCACAACTGAAGCATATAGCACAGTAGCAACTTCGGTCCAAGGCTGTATAACAGTAGTTAAATTCCCAAACATACAGTTTGCTAATGCTCCTTATTTTAAAATATCAATCAAAATTATTGCTATTTAGACAGAAAATTTAAAGTTCAATTATTGTGATATCCGTGTTTCTTCTTTTTCTTCTTCTTCTTCTTCTTTTTATTATTATTTTTTTTATTTAATAAAATATCTTAACATTATGTGGAATGGCCCCTAAGCACGAGTATGTAACTTAGTTTTTCTGGGGTTGCTAGAGAGTTTTTATATAAGAAAAGCAATATGTATCTTTGTTATGGGAGTAAAGTATTATTATTATTATTATTATTATTATTATTATTATTATTGTTATTATTATTATTATTATCTCTGGTGTTCCTGAAGGTCGTGTTTGGGGTTACTGCTACACATAGAGTACCTTTTTGTACGGCCATCTACATTTATTGTTTATATTTACATTTAAATTTACATCTTTCATATTTGTTATTTACATGTAGGCAATCAATCATGTTCTGTCTGTTGATATATCGTCTACAAGGTGATTTTGTCTGTCGTAATTATATTGTCACATTACAGAACATGGTATGAGTTGTGCGTTCTTAATTCAGATTTGATATATGAAATATTTTAAATTGTAAATAAGTGACAAATAATAAATGTAGGTAATGTGGAAAACAGTAAACGGTAGCGATCAGCTTGTTTAAGCTCATATCTCCTTAATCTGACTTGCCAGACCCCAAATTTCCTATCTCATAATATTCTTCAGAGCATCCCTTATTTCCTGTTTAATTTTTGCAACCTTTTACTGGTTGATTATTTAACGACGCTGTATTAATTACTCGGTTATTTGGCGTCGATGGTATTGGTGATAGCGAGATACTATTTCGCGAGATGAGGCTGAGTATTCTCTATAGATTACCTGACATTCGCCTTACACCTGGGGAAAACGTCTGAAAACAACGCAACAAGTAATCAGCCCAACCGGGAGTCAAACCCACCGCCCAAGCGTAACTCTGGAACGACAAACAAACACCTTAGCCGACTGAGCTACGTCGGTGATTTCACTTTGTAATATGAAATATACCTTCCTTTCAGTGTAGATGAGAATGTAAACACTGTCACACCGTGCTTGAAGAATTTCAGGCCCTTTGGTGGAAAGAAACTTGATAGGCAAAGGTAGCGGTAAAATATTTAGGCCTATAGGAAGCATCTGTCAGGACGGAAACTGTACCATCGCGCTGCACAAGTAGAAGTTGCGCCTTTATTTGAATTAATGTCAGAGCTGTCAATGTTGCGGAGATGTTACTTAGTGTCAGGCCTCGTGATGACAATTTCCTGGCCCGTCTCCCCTGTCACTATCCAAGAGGTAGCGGCCCGTGACGTCACTTCCGTGATTTTGTTGCTCCGAGGTGGCTTTTAACTTGTTTTAAATTGACGCGGAACCCTTCAGATTCAGCAATAAAGCAAGATTGCGATTGAAAACTGGATTTCAGATGTAGTGTTTTGGTAAATCTGGACTGTGGACAGAGACAAAATGAGATTAAATTCTGTTTGCGTTTGTTCTCCAGTGTCGTTTTCAAGCTATTTCTTTAGTCAGTTCCGTCTTAAGGCATGGACACAGTGGGCAGTTGCCCCACGAGCATAGGGACCCCATGCTAATCTATGCACGGATCAGAGTTTAACACTAATTTTCCTTTACCCATCTCAAAATTCAAATCTCCTGCGAATTCGGTAGAAGTAGAAAAAATACGACTTGTAGCGGAGAATTGGCATGTCTGACATCCTGAAGGCCAGTTACTTCAAGCCAATTAAAAAGGAATTTTCTGCATAGAAATTTCGCAAATGTTTGTGTTGAACACTTGATCAATAAGAATCATCAGCCATTCCAGGAAAACTGGGAATTTCAATGAAAAATCCCCTTTAAAAAATATAAATTTATTATTAGTCTAACAGCGTATTCCGAATCTCACCGGTCCGGTGGCATCAATGACGTCACGTTGCAGCGCAATAAGGAACAATGCTGGAAGGATCGATGGCTGTCATGGCGACTGTACAAGTTGTTGTCTGTGCTACGCTAGCAAAATTTTGCGAAATTTTCATACTCCCATCTCGTTCCAAGAAAAGGTAGCATAAACAATTTATTTCTTGAACCGGTAGTAATAACGGGTCCGTTGACATGTTCGCTCATAAGCCATTAACATATTGTTTTTACGTTGTGCTCATTACAAACAATACAGCAGAACACACCGCCATGACACAACAGTGCACGATGTCATTCGTCTGCTAATTACCGCCCTATACAAGAACCAATCAGATTCACTGATGGCGGCTGATGGAGACTGCCACCACCTCTGCAAGTTGATGGCACCGGTGTAACACCGGTGGAGCATCAATGACGTCATCGGTGGAATTCGGAACACCGTGATACCATCGGATTGCTCACCGGTGAGATTCGGAATACGCTCTAAGACATAGATAAGGCTCTAAATTTAAATATTCTAATATTTTATTTTCAAAAGGAAATTATTTTACAACTTTCAGGAGTATTGAATCTAAGTGGTCTTGGCTAGATAATAGGTACTTTTTCTTTCCCTGAAGTTTTCAGCACTTACTCATAGAGAAAACAGCTGTTAATATATGTTTTTCAGGAAACTATTGTTGATTAAGTATTTTTAGAGTCTGCACTGTTAATTCCAGAGCTCCGGGATCAAGGAACTTTCTATTCTGTACTATATTCTTTCTGCCATTTATTTTAACTAGATTGAGTTCATAACAATTAGCAACCTTACAGTTCAAGTGAATATTTTGACTCAGAAATGCCACAGTTGTTTTGAAACTGGAGAAATGAACATTAATTCTTCTGTAACATCCGTGACATGGAAATACACGGGTTAAATTGTTAAATTCTACAAGTGGGTGTGCAAAAAACAAAATAATTGTAGTGTTTGATGTGTGTATTTGTGTAGAAAATTATTGCAATAAGGGTCCGAATTTTAATTTTTATTTACCTCAGAACTCAATTTCATGACTTATCTTCCTTTACCCAAACAACATCGAATTAACAATTAACTGGTATACCGTACAAAAGCACATGAGAGTATTCCATAAATATTGTTATTCCTATTTATCCATTTGCATTTGAGTAATGCCAGGCTTGTATTAACTTGCTATAGTTACTCATGTATTGTGCACGCGTCTATTCGTCGTCCATGTCAAAGCACAACTGAATAACATTATTTGTTTATAATACAGGGTGATTCACGAGGTAAGGTCAACAATTTAGGATGTGAATTCTCAAGTCATTCTGAGTAAAAAAGTTCATATGAATATAGTTCCGTTTTCGAACGGTTACGAAGATATGGCTCTTTGATTTCACAAAAACTTCTGAGATTCCATTGTGCTAACTCGTATTTAGAGACTGATTACGGACAAATTTAAAGTTTATATTCACATATGCTTACATACCTAATATCCTATAAGTCGGGCTCGATGTTTTCGCACATTTTCAAAGGTACCTCTTTCTGCTTCAATGCACTGTTGCGCTCGGGCGTGAATGGCGCTCATCGCTCGGGAGAGTTGCACGTGGCTGTCTTTATGCCGCATCCAAAATACGGTCGATTAGCGCCTCTCTCGTTTCCCAGTTCCTTTGCTATACCAAGTCTTTCATCCAACCCCATAGACAGTAAATACTCTTCGATATGGTACCCTTCTGTTCGGAAAGCGTCGTTCATATTCAGCGACGGCACGCACGGTACTCCATCGCACAAACCATAAACATACACAATATCGGCGTATTCTGTAGTCGAAAATTTATAAGGCATCTTGAAACTTAACACTTCCGATAACTGTACCTGTATAACTACTGTACTGTAGGTAGCTGACTGAACTGCTGTGAAGCGATACGTGATAGCGTATTTGTTGTGACATTTTTAATGCCTCACCACCCGGTTTGTTTCTCTTCCCTTATCTACATTGCTTACAATGCAGATTCCAATGTTACGTCATTCATTGCGATCGGTGACCTTCTCTCAAGTCAGCAGCATATGGTAACGTCTGATTCACATTGGGGCGAGACATTTTACCAAAAAAAATGCATCTAGCTCCGCCATCGTTCGAAAACGGACCTATGTTCATATGAACTTTTTCACTCAAAATGACCTAAGATATCGTATCATAAATTTTTTACCTTTTCTCATGAATCACCCTGTATATTGCAACCCCACTATATGTCATAGTAAACTCTTCCAAGTAGGTTATGTATATATGCTGACCGCCCCTGGGTATACAAATTGACTCGTTCACATTGATGAGTTTATCGGATATGACGTAATTCATATTATCTCCTTAATCAAATGGGATAAACACATTTGAAAACATTATTGGGTACATATTGAAGCATTGCATCTTAATTTATGATTCACTACAAATGACTTGAAGATATTTGAAGTGAATCACGTGATGTGAACTTGAATATGAAAGGAACTTGAACATGCTGTGCGCCAATAGACTAAGGGACTAAAGTGCGATTTAGAGGACAGGTTCCTATATTGAATTCACATAACTTGAGATTCTCCACCACTCTAGCTTCAGTTCATTTCGGACGACATTTCAGAAACATCCTGTATTTCCTGTGGCGGAAACGAATAAAATTTAAAGACTGGACTTCAAGATGAATTCTTGTAATTGTGATCTCTTTTTGTGAGGAACCTCCCTGAACTGCATTTGTTTGTTGTTAGAAAGAGTTTCAATTTTATAGGCATCACGCTCGTATGTGCTAATTGCGGCTTGAACTGAAAAACAATTAAAGTCCCTGACTGGTATGTCCATTAAAGTGGTAATACAAACAGTAAAAAAAAAGAGACATGAGGCAACTTTCATGAACAATAGAAGTCGCTGTTCCTTTCAGATACTATTTCTTCTCTCCGGTAAATAAAGTAAATAAACAAAATTCTCTTTTCATGTTTGTTCGGATGTATTCTTATTTTTATGACATTTATTTCCATCATTTGTTAATACATTCTGAGGAAGTAGAAAGTATTTTTTTAAGTCTTTGTGTGTTTGCGTATTTACTGTTATACTGCATATACACACACAGTAGAAATTAAAGGTACTTTCGTGACAAAACATAACGGTCTTTTCTTCTGAATGGAAGGTCATAAATACTCGCCCCAGCATTATTTTTGTAAAACCTTGGTTCTTCTGAACCGACGCATGCGTAGGTTCACAAAAACCAAGGTTTTAGCATTTCTACTACGGACAACACCCTCTTCTTTACCACTGATGCACTGTACGTCAAAGTAAATTGCAAGCTAAATCATTTATAAGAAAGTAATGGAGTAGTATGAGGGAAGGCCGTCATGGTCTGTCATCGACTATTCTAGACATAGGGATTTAACATGGCAAATCTATTGTTTTTAAATACTATCTTCCCTGTATATTTCACAGGAAAATGTTACAAAGAAAATGTTAATGCACTAAAATACATCGAAAAGCAATATTTTCTTTTCTTAATAAATTCAGAGAAATTAAATAAAATTATAAAACGTAGGTAACTTAATTTACTTTATGCTCGACCATGCCGAAATATAGTAATTATACACCTGGTAGCAGCCCTTTAATGGACCTCATTAAAGTACACCTATTCATTAAAGTTCAGGTGTTCCACCAATCAGAAAATACCATTGTAGCAATATGAAAGCGTAAGTATCGATTATTCTCGGATATGCAATCGAAAGACAACAATAAATCAATAAATCACCTATATCTGAAATAAAGTCAGTTCTGCTACTATAATAATTAGCGTTAATTGTAAATAATATTCAAATAAATTCAATTTGTCATCTCGTTTTTCAATGTCTAATTCAATTTCAAGGTTATATCAAGATTAATGTTTATTTTACTCTCTAGATCAGTGGTCGTCAGCACTCGCTGAAATGTCCAATGGGTACGCGGTGCCGTCCCGTGCGCACCGTCGTGCAACAGGGAGAGATAGAGAGCATACCCGCTAGCAGCTACGAGAGCACTATAGTGCACTGCGTTTTCAGCGGGTAAGAGAGGCTAGCCCCTGCGTGCTCTGTGCTGACGACCCCTGCTCTAGATTATATCAAGGTCAATGTCGACATTTGTTTCTCGGAAAAAATCAATACTTTCGCGTCTGCGCACATCTCACAATTTACGAGGTATTGTACAAGGTCAGTTCCGCTCCTCAGTCAGGTAAGAATAACATGAACACTTATGAATAATTTCAAGTTAGAAATATGGTCGAGCATAAAAAGTCGTATGAAACTTGACTATAATGGTAATTAAGACGCTCGTATGAAAATTATGAAACTCGCTTGCGCTCGTTTCATAAACATACTCGCGTCTTAATTACTACCATTATAGGCTCGTTGCATAATGTACTATTATTTAACATTTTACATTTTTTCTTGTACAGTCAGTTGTTTTTTTTTCTGTTGTATTTAAAATCTGGATTCACATTATTACTTGGGGCCGTGGTAGAAATAATACAATGCTACTTAAAATGAATAGAGTTAAATGAAAATCAATGGAAATGAATGGCATAAAGCTAAAGGTAACTTTATGAAAAACAATAATATGCAGCAAAGCAAAATCATTCAAGAATGTTAATAATTAATAACCAATTTTATCACATGGCTCTCATTTGTTATAAAAGTTCTAACATTGTTATGAATCAAGACCCACAACAATTGAACAAAATTACTGATTAAAAAATTCACAGGCACCAGATCTCAATCCCATTGAGAAATTGTGGTGGAAGTTGGAGAGAGATGTGTGCAAGAGTGCAAAGCGACCAATAAATAACTACTTGATAAAATCACAGAAGAAATGGAGCAAAATTTCAGCATCTGTTACAAAGAAAGTAGTGGAATCTATGATAAAGTCCACACCTGTGGAGTAACGGTCAGCACGTCTGGCCGCGAAACCAGGTGGCTCGGGTTCGAATCCCGGTCAGGGCAAGTTACCTGGTTGAGGTTTTTTCCGGGGTTTTCCCTCAACCCAATACGAGCAAATGCTGGGTAACTTTCAGTGCTGGACCCCGGACTCATTTCACCTGCATTATCACCTTCATTTCATTCAGACGCTAAATAACCCGACATGTTGATACAGCGTCGTAAAATAGCCCAATAATATAAATAAAAATCTAAGATAAATCAGTCAACAAGCAGTGTTACAAGCTGAAGAATGTGTAATCAAGTACTGAATAATTATATGAACTTAAAAAGAAAACACAGCATGAAAGTGCTAAATAACCCGAGTGTTGATAAAGCGTCGTAAAATAACCCAATAAAATGAATAAAAATCTAAGATAAATCAGTCAACAAGCAGTGTTACAAACTGAAGAATGTGTAATCAAGTACTGAATAATTATATGAACTTAAAAAGAAAACACAGCATGAAAGTGCTAAATAACCCGAGTGTTGATAAAGCGTCGTAAAATAACCCAATAAAATGAATAAAAATCTAAGATAAATCAGTCAACAAGCAGTGTTACAAGCTGAAGAATGTGTAATCAAGTACTGAATAATTATATGAACTCAAAAAGAAAACAGAGCATGAAAGTGCTAAATAACCCGAGATGTTGGTACAGCGTCGTAAAATAACCCAATAAAATAAATAAAAATCTATGATAAATCAGTCAACAAGCAGTGTTACAGCTGAATAATGTGTAATCAAGTACTGAATAATTATATGAACTCAAAAAGAAATCACTGCATGAAAGTGCTAAATAACCCGAGATGTTGATACAGCGTCGTAAAATAACCCAATAAAATAAATAAAAATCTATGATAAATCAGTCAACAAGCAGTGTTACTGCTGAATAATGTGTAATCAAGTACTGAATAATTATATGAACTCAAAAAGAAAACACAGTATGATAGTGCTATTGCTATTGGTGTGCGACTAATTTTGTGAGGGCAATAGAACCAAAATATTTTTATTTAACTAAAAAATTAAGTGTAATGCAAATAATTATGTTTTATGGGAAGTAGGTATATGTAGGAGACTGAACCTGTTATAAAGGATGAAATTTGTCTCCATGTGACTAAGCTGAATACTTGTACTGAGACTAGAAAGTTGGCGATTAAGATCTATATTTGAATATTTAAATATAATACGTCACAGGCCACTAGTGTGCAAGTATTAGGAGTGTCCTAATAGCACATCTGTACGCATCATGCGAGAAATTAATTCAGTGACTTGAAAGGTTGTTACCAGCAACATACATCACGGAAATTGCATTTCGTGCTGTTTAGTCATCAGTGTCATTATTAGGAAGTGGGAAGAGCTTTAGCGTATTTCCGCATGAGTACTTTAAGAAAGTTAATCACATATGGCCAACCGGGTTGTTACGGTATTTATGTATGGAAGTAACGGGAGATTCATTTAGGAACATCACTGCAATAATATTTAAATCTGAACAGTTATTTTTTTTTTAAATATTTTCAGTACATTGTTATTTCCAAATCATTTTCTACATTTCGATATAATGCCGTTGGACTTACAGTCCTGTAGACCCGGGTTCGAGCCCTGGCGTACCCCCAATTTATAACTTGTGTTGGGCAAGACCTTGATCCAGATAACAGAGGAGTTATCTTCCGGAGCTCCGGTTCCCCTGGGACATCCTCTCCTTTATCGTCTCATCTCATCGGGGTGTAGAGTAGACTAGCCTCCTTTGGCGCACCCTGGACTACGACTCTGTCAGTAAATGGTCTACACAACTGGCTTCATATGGACAGTCAGGTGTTCGCCATTACTTAAAATAAATAAATAAATAAATAAATAAATAAATAAATAAATAAATAAATAAATAAGTATATATATATATATACACACTATAATTTACCGACAAAGTCGTTGCCCAGGGTGCGCCATAGGAGGCTGGTCTACGCTATATCTGCCATGAGATGAAATGGTGATGGAGATTTCTTGGGATGTCACAAGGGATCCTAAAGCTCCCGGAGAATACCCGTTTTACCTGGACGACGGACTTGTCCAATGCAAGTTATATACAAGGTGTCTTATTATGTATTTTTTGTATGTATTTATTTATTTACACTGCAAGTGGGCAAGCACCCGGTGGCAGTGGTATACACAATATAAACAATACACAAAAAAATGATAAGCAATACACAATAAATTTACAATACACAATACAATTTTATACACAATACAATAAGAATACACAATATAATTTAACAGAATAATAATAAAACATAAATAAAATACCTAATTTTACATTACAACCTACATAATTATGTATAGGCCCTACATAAGTTTCAATAGTCTTTCACTTTACTCTCATCTCACTCACTGTAGTGGCACTATGACGCATTTCACTGACACTTTAGCACACATTTCACTGACACTATAGAACACATTTCATTGACGCTATAAATTATCACTGATCGGAACTGTTCACTGCACTGTAAAACCATAACTTCACTGACTCAACTCGCTTCACTGATACAACATTTCAAATAAGTCAAATAATTACACCCTTATGCATACTTATAAACAGAACTACATTTAAACTAAACATTTCTAGTCTAAGGCCCTCTTACATGCTATTTTTAAATAATTTACAATTCAAACCAAGGAAGTAACTCGTCAGGCTAAATAAATACATGTCACCTTAAAACATTAAATGTTAAATGTCACCTTAATTTTAATTTGCACTTGATACACAACTTTTTAAATTATTCTTGAAATTCCTTAAGGAAGGACAGCCCTCAAAGACCGCTGCAGGTAGGTCATTCCAATCATTTATAGTTCTATTTAAAAATGAGAATTTACCTACATCCGTTTTCTGTTTCCTACATTTGATTTTAAAATCATGATCGTTCCTACCATAGTACGTTGGCTTTTCTAACCGAGCCGTTATGTCTACCCATGCTTTCTGACCTAGATGTGCTCTATACAATGATGTTATTCTAGTTTTCCTACGTCTGTTTTTCCAAAGTTTCCCATTTAAGTTCTTTTATCGTATCGTTTCCATCTTCTCTTTTACCTGTAACAAATTTAGCTGCCCTATACTGGATTCTTTCTAAGGAATTTATCTGATATATTCTATAGGGATCCCAACATGTAGTTCCGTATTCCATTAACGGTCGCACTAACGTTAGATATGCTATTTCCCTCGATTTGGGGCTAGCCTTTCTCAAGATTCTCGTAATAAAGTGAAAGCCCTCCATGCTTTACCCGTAACATTATCAACATGCTCTCCCCAAGAAAGTTTGGAGTTTAAATACACTCCTAGGTATTTACAACATTGTACTTGCGGAATTCAAATATGCTACTTAAAGATAATGTAGTTTGAGTTAATCTACAACGATTTAACTTCATATACCTATGTCCGAAATGGAATGGTTTGGGAAGTTATTGATGGGCGAACTTTTAAGAGAGGCATTATAGACGCATTTCTACGTTTTAGAACATTGTGATATGGTACATTATTGAAAATGCTCCATCTTATGTTGTTCCAATAAGTTTATTTCATAATTAATAAACACTCGTTAAGAAAATGATATAATTATACAAGACGAATTACTAAGGTTGCTTTTCTTATGGATTCCGTGAATTGTTTTTATTTTTTCTTATTTTACTTGGTCATTTAACGACGCTGTATCAACTACTAGGTTATTTAGCATCGATGGGATTGGTGATAGCGAGATGGTATTTGGCGAGATGAGGCCGAGGATTCGCCACAGATTACTTGACATTCATCTTACTGTAGGGGAAACCTCGGGAAAACCCAACCATGTAATCAGACCAAACGGGGATCGAACCCGCGCCTGAGCGCAACTCCGTATCGGCAGGCAAGCGCCTAAGCCGACTGAGCTACGCTGGTGGCTTCCGTGAATTGTAAATTCATATTCAGTATCGGCACATGTTCTCTTTCCGACCTCAATGAAACACTGAGTGGCTTGCCAGTTTCAGATAACATCCGGTAAACACAGGAAAACACACAGCTAGAAGGAAACTCTTGTATTGGAAAAACGTCGTCTGTATTTCTCAACAGCAGCCAATGCATTGCCATCACAAAATCCATAAACAAAAAGCATGCCTGAATTTTCACTATGCGAATACACGAATTAAGTATCAAGTGAACGTGTATTCAGTTGTGTGTGTGTTGCGGTGCTCAGATGCTGCCGTGTGCAAAAGATTTGTCGTAACACGTAACATATAGTACACGGAACCGCAAGATGTTGGTTATTTGGGTTTTTACCTCAGAACTTCGTTAGTTTAGACTTTTCAGTTGAAATGGTATACCCATACCTTTTAGAATAATTCTGTTTAATCCGTGAGGATGGGTCTGATTTAAGAAGCTTCTGATTCAACGGCCTACATAGTTACTACAAGACCACCAAAATATTTTCTTGGAAGAAACGTATCAATTTACATGAAACGTTTATTCGTACAATATAATTTAGAACGAGATCTCTACTTCCAACATTTGAAAATACTGTACGTTTGCTGTTACGATGCAAATAGTACTGCGATGAGCTGTTCTTGAACTTTGATTCCACGTAGAACTTTACGTCGTGGTGGTTACAAAAGTGATTGTGTGTGGTGGAGAAAGAGATCGGAAGTAGGATAAAATGCTATTGTCTATATTTTCATGCCCTGCTGCTTAGAATAATCATTCTTGCAGAGAAGTTGCTTATGGGTTTATTTTTCAAATGTCGAAAGGAATGCTGCACTACACCCTAAAACATAATAGAAACTTTCCATTTTTTTCCCGAGCTGTATTTTTACTATAACTAATAATTTCACCTCCCGGACGTTTGTATTATGTTGTCTTGCGATAAAACAATACAAATGACGGTGACTATCATTACGTTTATAGTCAAAATAAATTGAACCAAATTTACAATGGCTAGCTTCATTCGCCTTTCCTGCTACATTCCATCGCGATTACGCCATTATGCTTGAGGCGAATGTTTGTTCCTAAATAGATTATTCTTTCCGTTTAACAAAGTGATTCGCTTTCTCTTCTATTGTAAATATTTTATAGGTGAAATACAGTTCAACCATATGGTATTCTCATGTTTTTATAGAAGCATTTAGTTGATATTATAATGTTATGGCTTAGTAATAGGCCTAGTATTTTATTTAACAACACTTTCAACTGAGGAGTTGACAAATTTTTCCTTTAAGGATACACTGAGGTGAAATCTGAATTTCTTAAGAGAACTGGGTAGTGATTACGGGTCAAAAATCCGATTTTTGATGAAACATCTTTTTTCTAGTAAGCCAGCAACATTGCTGTTTTAGTATTTATATGTTATGTGATAAACTGAGTGTTTTAAAACATATTTGTTAGGGCATATTTTTGCATTTTTTACCTCTTACAACTAATAAGAGCATTTTTTGTTTTATTCGGTCATTTTTGGGGTATTTTCATTTGATTTTGGCCATAAATCCCCATTATTAATGCAAAATATTATTTATTTCCTTTGATATTTTCTCTACATATTTTTTCAATTAATACCCATTATTTTGTATATTATTTTAATCATTTTTCTACACAAATATTATCATTTTAACGTAGTACACCCCCCACGTAATGGATCAGTCCAACCACCCCTTCAATATAGACTCCTCTTATACCTGCTAGTTCCGGACAAGAGTGGCCTACATCAGGTAAAATAATTAATTAAAGTGTAAAAGGTAAAGGTAACATGCCATGAAGGCACTTGGGGGGGGGGGCATGAAGGTAGAGCCCCATGCTTTCAAGGACCTCGGCACTAGAATGAGGTGGTGTGGTCGGCACCACGCTCTGACCGCCTTTTACTACCGGGAAAGACCCAGTACTTAATTTTATAGGAGGCTGAGTGAACCTCGGGGCCGTTCTGAAAGTTTGGCAACTAGAAAAATCCTGTCGCCACCTGGGATCGAACCTCGATTAATTAAAGTGTACTACTTAGAAAAATGGTGTAAAATTAAACAAACTTGAATGTTGGTACAAGAATTTAATTTAATTACTAGTGTGCCCCCCAAGTGCCTTCATGGCAATTTACGGGGATACCTTTACCTTTACCTTTTACTAGTGTAAATATTAATATTAATATTCCTACTGAGCCAATTATGTAAGATCAATTTGTGCGAGATCGTGCGTATTTGCTTGGTTTCCGCACAAAACCATTCCGCGGAAAGTCTAAAATTCCACATTCAATATTCCCAACCTAACACACATAACAATTTCCCTCTTCTTACCGCTTAAGTGACATATTGATTTTACTGCTTTAGGCTTTTAACATATTATTTTAGGGACGTTCAATATAGTAATAATTATAAATTGGAAACTTATCACTGCAATTTCACCTAAATTGCACTGTTAATTATTGTTTTTAAATATTTGCAAAAATTAAGTAAACTCCACTAAAGTTACTGCATTCGTGATGCAAGTAACATTAAGGAAGCCGTGTAAAAATCAACAAGGTTCCAGACTCATCATAGACTGGGGGGGAAAAAGAGACAGACGTATATCACGGCCTGCTGGAGTATAGTAAACACAGAAAACATTTTAAAGCAACAATGTTGAAGATAGATATTTTTGTTTTGCAAATTTTGCCGTCATTGAACAGAAACCAAGATGGAGATTTCATTGCAACTAATTAGAAATTCCTCTTTAAGGTATGTAATAAACGATCTTCGCACAAAATAATGTACGATACACTAGCGGTATGTTTTTCTTTAAATTCTCGGAAATTAAAAAAGCTCAACTACGTTTCGCTTTTTCAAACTTTTCCTCGAACATGAAAACTTCAACATACCGCTCTTGTAACGCATATTACTATTTTAGGGCATTTTAAGGGCATTTTTGAAAGGTTTTTAGTTCATAAATGCATTGTTTGTAGGACATTTTTTCATGATTTATAGGTCATCAAAATCCTAGTTATAACTAAATTTTGCCCTAAGACCGCAATGTAAAAGGAAGGAGGTCTAGAGTTCAAGTTACAGAGTTGAAATCTGGTACAAGGAACAGCTGGGCCGGAATCGTGGGGTTCGTTCTGACAGAATTCCTGTCATCACAGTTGTGTCACCGTACGTTGAGGCACGTACCTTCAGTAATTCGGCGTACAAGGCACTGCAGCCAAATATGGAGACGCGCTCCTTCACGCGTGCCCTCCCATTCTGTTCAAGCTGGCTAATAGCTAAGTACACGGTCATTACTGCTCCTCTGCGGTTCCTTTGTTGTACCGGCGCGTCTGAGCTGCAAGACTCGGGTTCGCCGGTGAGATGTCGATCTCTCTTTAAAGATATGGTCGAAAATAGGTCTTAATTTTAGAGAATCTTCTACTTGCACCTCAGGTTTAAGATTGCTTGTACCTGATAGAAGAGTTTTGGGTGTTTGCACAAACATTCAGAATTTCAGCGCCAGCCATAGGCACCATCATCAAGGAAGATAGGGCACTCTGTCTGTTGAAGGCGTTACCGTTTTTGGAGAATCCAATTCGAACACCGCAAAAGTCTGAAGTAAAGTTCTCCGCCTATTTACTTACATTCTTCATTTCTGTAGAATTTCATGATTATAATCATCATCGTCATGATTCTCATCATAATCAAATCGACGGCCCAGTTCAAAAGAGAACAACTCAAAATTTAAAGTTTTGTGGAACCTACATTTTAAAGCTTGATAGGCTATTGCTGTGAAAAATCAAAGGAATGTTTAAATTACTCCAAATTCTGTTCATGATGTTTTATACTGGATGTTCTGAAAGATATTAATTTTAGGTTCAACGTTTTTAGGACTTCTATTTCTTGTTTGACGCATACTACCTCCTCTCTTAATATTGGAGTTTTAGAACTCCCTGTATACACTATAAGTTCACACTTAGAGTGTGTTAATTGGATTTTTCACAGCAACATGAAGTTTTAAAACTCAGGTTTCTCAAAACTTTAATTTTTTAGTTGTTTCCCTTTTCAACTGAACTGCCGAAATTACCGTCACAATTTTAGGATTCCGTAGTCGAAAGAAATATACACGGTGTTTCAAAAGTAACGCATAATTGCAAGTAAAGTTGGATGAGGGGATTTGGGACAAAAAGCTCAGATACGTTAAAACTTATATTTAGAAAGGAATATTTTTATCAACAGTAATCTCACTAGAGGTGTTGATTTATCTGGAGAAAATCAAAACTCTAGTGGGATTTAATTGATTATTACACGATTAGAAGAAATAAAGTACTTTAATACAATAAAATATTAATTGACTTACTAAAATTATATTTCATTAATATTAACTTCACCAAAACGTTTGAACGGAGCCGCCATTTTCAGTCGACTATCTATGGGGAAAACAAATGACGATCGCAAAGCATTTTTATAGTACCGTAAAGAATTTGAAGCTTGAAATGTTGGAAAACAAAGAAACAAATATGTATCAAATATGAATGAGGTCTCGCCCACCTCATTATATTTTGCTCGACTAGTATGACTAGTCAGTTTGCTTTTATACCATTAAGTACGAGAAAAATTCGTACCGGCACCGGGAATCGAACCCAGGACCTCTCAGCTGTGCGCGCTGAGTGCTCTCCAACCAACTGAGCTATGCCGGGACCCGATTCACGACGCCGGCCGAACTCCTCTCGTAGTATCGTGTTACGGCCTTACTGCCTGCACTTGAGACGATACACGTCATATATGTACAGGAGCGCATATTACATGACTTTATGGCCATATTCAACAACAGTTTCTTTAAACTGTTAACATCATAGGCTATATGTATCAAATATGAATGAGGTCTCGCCCACCTCATTATATTTTGCTCGACTAGTATGACTAGTCAGTTTGCTTTTATACCATTAAAAAAAAGAAACAAATGCTAGGGAAGTGATAAAAATAAACAAATACTATGGAAATGATAAAATTGTAGTGATAAGCAGCCATGATTGGTTGAAACACGTCCTTTCGTACCGTTTTATTGGTCAAAAATAGTATGACGTAGTATAAGTGTAATACTCCAAACAATATTTTTGCGACTATTTTTGTGCGAGATATGACTGCATCGAGAACAATTTTAAATGACACCGTATAACTTTTAATAGGTATAGGAAATAAGATAGAAAGTATACCATAATATAGAATAACAGAATCAGACGAAACTTTTAAATACTTGTCAGAAATATGAAGCCATCGATAAATATGCTGATAAGATTATACACCTTCCACGAAGTACAGCGGTAGCACTTTACATATTGGAAAAAGTTCATGACTGCTTCGATGAACAGCTTCAAAAGGTGGCACAGTGGTCCAGAGACCGCGAAAACCTGCCCAAAACCTCAAAATACGAACGTAGTAAAACGTTCGCAAATATCCCTGCTCAAAATAAAATGTCATTGATAACATTTGTATCATAAATTACTTTATGCTCGACCATGCCGAAATGTAGTAATTATACACCTGGTAGCAGCCCTTTAATGGACCTCATTAAAGTACACCCATTCATTAAAGTTTAAGTGTTCCACCAATCAGAAAATACCATTTTAGCAATATGAAAGCGCAAGTATCGATTATTCTCGGATATGCAATCGAAAGACAACTTATGTTACTATAATAATTAGCGTTAATTTTAAATAATATTCAAATAAATTCAATTTGTCATCTCGTTTTTCAATGTCTAATTCAATTTCAAGGTTATATCAAGATTAATGTTTATTTTACTCTCTAGATTATATCAAGGTCAATGTCGACATTTGTTTCTCGGAAAAAAATCAATACTTTCGCGTCTGCGAACATCTCACAATTTACGAAATATTGCACAAGGTCAGTTCCGGTCCTCAGTCAGATAAGAATAACATGAATACTTATGAATAATTTCAAGTTAGAAATATGGTCGAGCATAAAAAGTCGTATGAAACTTGACTATAATGGTAATTAAGACGCTGGTATGAAAATTATGAAACTCGCTTGCGCTCGTTTCATAAACATACTCGCTGGTTAATTACTACCATTATAGGCTCGTTGCATAATGTACTATTTCAAAATTTATAGTGGTAAGAGTAAAAGCGTTCTTAGTTTAACTACAAGGATTTATTTGAAGTTTGGATAAATATAAATGTGCAATTTGAAACAAACTGTGATATTTTTTCAAGAACTGAGGCTATCTGCATTGTATATCAGTGGTTTAAAAAGTGAAGTTTTGCAACCATTACAGTTTTATTGTTCTAGACGACGTTACGAAAACACGTTTGTTGCAGAACACACAACAGTCCCAAAGACATGAAAACAATAACAAAATAAAAGCAAGCGCATGACTCCACGTGATTAAAATCGATTTAGTTCACGTTATTTTCTTCTGGAAACGGTTGCACACAGTGATAAACAAAGCAACTTTATGAGAGTCACGAATCTCCCTCCTCTGAGGCCCTGCGCAGTGAAAGCCATGAGCACATTAATGAGAAAGCTTTTGTTTACCTTTTATAATTCGCCTGGCTAACTTTGTAAAAATCGTTTACACCTATCTTTTCAGTTGATGGAAGTGGCACATTTGTGTTGGAACGTCACGTGTAGTGTAATTAATTCCACATTGCTGCTTCAATTTCAAGACAAGCTGCCATATTTCATTTCGTCCAGCAATTCACGCTGGATTGAGTGTGACACCGCTCCTCCAGATGGTGAAGTGAAGTGTGCTGTCAGGATCCTGTAGATTGAGATTTTGTGAAAGAGCTAACTTTCTGAAGCGAGATCCTGTTAGAGATTACGCGCCAGGAAGCCCTTTCCGATAACGATAGGATAACCAGATCCGATCTAACTGCATAAAGGTAAAAGTAAATTATGATTTACGTAATGTGTTATCAGTGGCGGCTCCTGGCGGAAATTTTTTAGAAGTAAGGTTGTCAAAACTTTTTAACTTTTAATGTAATCTAACTATTAAAAATATGCATTTTGTAGGTTAAATTATCATTACAGTACGTTTATACCCCACGGAAAAAAATGGTGCTCAAGCTTATAATACAGAGTGAACCGTATGTAATGTCAACAATTTCAGGGGGTTATTCTTTGAGATATTTCAAACAAAAAAAGTTTAATACACTTTTGCTCATTTTTTGCTTCCTTTTCGAGATAAAAATGGTTTTATGTGAGACATTTAATAGAGTGTTTTTGGGAAAGCCATTGATTGAATTCCCAATACTTTATTTTATTTTATTGGGTTATTTTACGACGCTGTATCAACATCTAGGTTATTTAGCGTCTGAATGATATGAAGGTGATGATGCCGGTGAAATGAGTCCGGGGTCCAGCACCGAAAGTTACCCAGCATTTGCTCCTATTGGGTTGAGGGAAAACCCCGGGAAAAACCTCAACCAGGTAGGCCTAACTTGCCCCGATCGGGATTCGAACCCGGGCCACCTGGTTTCGCAGCCAGACGCGCTGACCGTTACTCCACAGGTGTGGACGAATTCCCAATATGCTCAGTCAATTTAAGAGAGAAGTGATTTATGATAATAAATTATTGAACAAATCTTAGCTTTGTCCTTTAAATGTGCGGAAATTTGATCCGAAGAAATGTAACTTTTCGTTCTGCAAGGAATTTTACAATCATCTTAGTAAAAATACATTTGAGAACTAGAATTCGTCCCGCACCGTGGCGTCTTGGTCTAAGGAAATCTGCCTAGGACTCGCGTTACGGAATGCGCGCTGGTTCGAGTCCTCTTGAGGGAAACAATTTTCTCATGAAATTTCGGCCAGTGTGTGGGACCGATTCGCACTCAGCATCGTGATGCACTTGGAAAGCTATGATAGGTAGCGAAATTCGGTTACGAAAGCCAGCTATAACGGCTGGGGGGATCATCGTGCTAACCACACGATACTTCCATTCTGGTTGGATGATCGTCCACCTCTGCTTCGGTATGTGAACGTGAGGCAGTAGCCAGCTGGTCGGTCATGGTCCTTCATAGGCTGTCGTGCCTCGGATTATTATTATTATTATTATTATTATTATTATTATAATCATCATCATCATCAACAACAACAAGATAGGCCATTTGGCCTGTTTCGTCTCAGAAGTTGTCTTCCCAACGACGCCTAGGTCTGCCGATATCACGCACCCCTGTTGGGCGATATTGCAGAACCTGTTTTACTAATCTTTCATCCGGCATCCGGGATATATGTTCCTTCCACTGAACTTGATTTTCTTCAATTCTCTTATATCTTCACTTCTAATATGATCTCTAAGAGTACAGCCAGCGACATATCTTAAGAATCTCATTTCAGCTGTCTCTATTATTCTTTTATCACTTCTGTTCATGGCCCAAGCCTCAGCTCCATAAGCCAATACTGGTACTGCCATTGTTTTATAAAATTTTAAAACCGTGTCTCTTCGTGTTTTGTTTTTTAGTGTTCGTTTTATGGTGCCACATATACTTTGAAATTTATGCACCTTTTGTTTGAGATCTCGCTCCTCATCGAAAGATATATCACACCCCAAATAATTAAAATGTCTCACCTGTTCTAATATCATATTGTTGAGGATTTATTATTATTATTATTATTATTATTATTATTATTATTATTATTATTATTATTATTATTATTATTATTCATACATCTTGATTACACAGCTTTTAACACTGTGTCACTTCGGAATATGTAGTTGATTGCTTTCGCGTGTTAAATTCTAGGTGGGCTACGTACCTTGTTGACTAGTTCATCCTGTTGTGGGCTGTCTTCAGAACTGTTTGGTCCTGGTCTTCGCGCCTTTTGTTTGCGTTTTCTGTGGAGGTGTGTTTGTGTAGTGCAATGTGAAGTCAAAAAGTGTGTATGTTCTGAAATTGAGTTGTATGTTGAGAATTTCATTTGGATGTGTTTTTGTGTGTCTGTATATTTCGTATTGTTCTCGTGTGTTTAGTTTCTGGCTTTTCGGTTTAATATGTAGAATTTCCATGTCTGTGTTTATGTTGCTGTAAGTGTGGTTAGAATTTGTGATGTGTTCATCGTAATTTTGTTACGGCTGTGATGTGTTCTTTGTAAAGTGTTTGAAATTATCTGCCTGTCTGTCCTATGTAGAAGTTGTTGCAGGTGTTGCAGTTGAGTTTGTATACGCTTATGTGGTTGTATTTGTTTGTTTGTGTTTGTGTGTTGAGATGCTTTTGTGGTGTGTTTTTTGTTCTGTATGCAATGTTGTAATTTAATTTCTTGAATAAAGTTAAAATCTTGTGTGTGTGTTTTTGTTTTCTTATGTTAGTGTGATTTTTTTTTGTGTTCTTGTGTTTGTGTTGTATTCCTATGTTTTTCGTAATTCTGTTTTGTCTTATTATGTTAGAGTTGTATCCGTTTTCTTGTGCTATGTATTTGATTGTGTTTAGCTCTTCTTTCTAGTCTTGTTCGCTCATTGGTATGTTGAGTAGTCTGTGTACCATTGTTCGGAAAGCAGCTTGTTTGTGTTGTGTTGGGTGATTAGATGTGTTGTGTATGTATGTTATTGTTGTATGTATGTATGTATGTATGTATTTATTCATTCACACTGCAATGGGTATATACCCGGTGGCAGTGGTAACTAATTACACTCAATAATGACAATAATAAACTTATTAATTCAAATACACTTAATAATACAAATAATTAATACTAACAATAATTTATAATAATAATAATAATAATAATAATAATAACAGGGAATATCCTAAATTAAATGAAGCACGATCACTTAAAATAACATTTAAAATAAATCTAATTTGTGTCTTAAATCTAAGTTCGAACTAAAACCCACGAGTATGATATGTTCATATCTGCACAAGTACCTTTCCACATTACACTCATTTCGCTGTCAACTCACTCACTGCACTGGAACTGCGACAGATTTCACTGATTCTATCCTGATTTCACTAACACTTTAAAAACATTTCACGGTTGAAATACTTTGCACTGCCACTATAAACTATAAAGCTTCCCTGACAGGAACACGTTTCACTGATACAACACACTTCACTGACACAACATAATTCTTCACTGATACAACATTTCAATAACAAAATATCATTTACATCCTTTACATACTGTGTATAATTACCGTCTATTAATAAAGTCCTTAAGCCTATTTTTAAATACGTTTTTGGTTGTTGGTAAAGCCTTTAGTAAGTCTGCAGGTAAAGCATTCCAGTCCCTGATAGTACGATTGAGAAAAGAAAACTTTCCAGTGTTCGTCCTCTGTCTTCTTTCCCTCAATTTATATGAGTGGTCGGTCCTTGAAGAGTAATTTGGCGGCTGCAACCTATTTTTTATTTCTTTCCAGGCAGGCTCACCTCTGTATGTTTTGAACAGTGCGCATAATCGAATTCGCGTTCTCCTGTCCTTGAGTGTGTCCCATTTGAATGGTGAATTTTTCCGACAACACTTGAGAGCCCGTTTTTTAATCTTTTCCAGTGTCTTAATATGTTCTAATCTGTAAGGATCCCAACATGCAGCACCATATGCCATTGCTGGACGTACTCTATTTGTGTCTATTTTCTGTAGATTTTGAATGTGTGTGAAAATTTATGGATACTGATGCAACAACAAGGAAAATTTCTGCAAGACATAATCGAATTGCGTACGCAATTTGCAGTAGATTCTCGAATGTAGACGAATGCACCGTAGAAACATGTTCGTTCAAAAGCAGAAGAGGGCAAAAATGCAAGAAAAAGTAGAACATTTCATTAAGAAAATACCAATAGACATTAAAAGACCGAAATATGTGAAAAAAAATCCAAAATAAAAACAGGCTATATTGGTTCTTGTTGAAGTAAAGCGAGTTTATATTGCATCCTGCATTGTCTGTGATGTCTTAGAAGAAAAAAAAAAGATATTTCTCTAGTTAGTTATCATTAATCACAACTAGAAATCGATTTTCTCGGCCCTCCGAATGCCGAAAAAAAAGTTTGTAAGCTTCGCTAACCAGTAAAACAATTTATACTGTAGTTTAAGTTTGTTTTTACTGGAGTGGTATTAATATCCTCGGGTATTTGGAGAGCGCGAACACTGTGGATATTTTTGGAGTCTCCGCCGGTGGACAATTCCTGGCGACTGGGATGTTTCGCAACGCCATGTCGGGGGGTCATTCCCCAGCTGTCGCCCTGGCCTGGCCGTTCTTCCAGGGAGAGCGCCTTAATATAGGTTCCTGAGTAAGCGTGGTCACTGTGGAATGGGAAGTGGTCCTGAGGTCAGACTGACGCATCCTGTGTAATTTAGGGCAAGATTTTATATGGGGCAACGAACAAGTCATGAAACAATGTTGCGTTCTGACTCATGGAACCCGAGGTTCGAAACTAGACTGTGGCTAAATTCTGCCAAGGAATTATAAAGATTTTTAAATAGGCCAGACGTTATTTAGGCATTCCAATTAATGTTGTGCGTTTAAGTGAACTGTTCAACGACGAACTTTAGTAAAGTCACTTCCAAAACGTAATAAGTGATGTATTTTCCAGCTCTGTTGGAAAAAACTCCTTTTCAGGATCCTAATTTTACTACATTTAGCGCCCTTTTCACCAACAAAATATATTCAGAGCAGTTGGAATAAGTAGAATGTCTTCATTCATTCATTCATTCATTCATTCATTCATTCATTCATTCATTCATTCATTCATTCAAAGTTTTCTGCCCAAGGACAGGTCTTTCACTGCAAACCCAACATTCTCCAATCTTTCCTATTTTCTGCCTTCCTCTTAGTCTCCGCATATTATCCATATATCTTAATATCGTCTATCATCTGATATCTTCTTCTGCCCGAGCTTTTCTCCCGTTCACCATTTCTTCCAGTGCACCCTACAGTAGGCAGTTTCTTCTTGGCCAGTGGCCCAACCAATTTCTTTTTCTCTTCTTGATCAATTTCAGCATTATTATTTCTTCACTCACAGTCTAGAATCTTATTTCTTTTTTTTTACAAAATATGCAAATTAGTGGATTTATGCAACAAAATCCTGAAAATATGCTACCATATGTGCACAATAGTCTCTTATATGCAGGAAAGCCTGAAATATGCATAAACATGTTCATTTTCTGTGCAATAGATTAAGAAAAAATTATTCACTATTTTGTCATCCTACGAAATTACTTGACTGTCCATACTTTACGACTGATTTACCTCGCATCAGTACAAGCAATATTACAATACGGCATTATAGGATGGGGTAGTGCTTATAGTACCTCCCTCATGCCAATAACTCTGCTATAGAAAAGAATAATAAAATTATGTCTTAATAAGCCTCTTGATTATCCTTCAGAACTGTTGTATTCAGAATTTAAAGTGTATGAATTTCATCAAATTCATAACAACGTATTATTGAATTTCGTACATAAAAACCGAAATATATTTAATTTATATTGACACAAATATACAACCACAAGATCAGACAACATATGGTTGACAGTACCTAAATGTACCACAAGTGTAGCGTATAATCACAGTAGCAACTTCGATTCAAGGCTTTATAACATGATGATAGATAAATTCCAAAACATACAATTTGCTAGTGCTACTTATTTAAAAAAAATATTAAAAATGTTGTTTAGAGACAAAATTTAAAGTTTAATTATTGCGATACCTGTGTGTGTTTTTTTTACTCTGTTATTTAATAAAATGTCTTAACATTATGTGGAATGCCTCCTGAATAAGAGTAAGTAACTTACTCTTTCTTGGGGGTGCTTAAGTGTTTTTATATAAAAAAGCAATATGTATCTTTGTTCTGGCAATAAAGTATTATTATTATTATTATTATTATTATTATTATTATTATCTTTGTTCTGGCAATAAAGTATTATTATTATTATTATTATTATTATAATAATAATTATTATTATTATTACTA